>NW_022633235.1:0-6755 GCF_010015895.1 Lontra canadensis
GTGCTCGCTCACTCTCTCTCTCTCTCTCTGACAAATAAATAAATAAATAAAATCTTAAAAAAAAAAAAAAGGAAAGAAAAGAAAAAATGAAGAGCTCTTTAAAATACAAATTACAAGCACACAACCCATTATCATGAGAGCAATGGTACCATCACGTGTCATACAATCTCCAGAAAAACTCTGCTATATGCTCATCAGAGAATCAGTGGAACAGTTAAATAACAGCGTAGTTTTACTACGAACATTGTGCCATCTTCTAGACCTCCCTGAAAGGTAATCAGGAATGACTGACCGCTGCCAAAGAAATATTAACTGAAGTCTAACCTGAAAAGAAAAACAAAAACTGCCCAAAGAAAGAGTTTTTTTACTTTATTGGATTTAAGAAAACTCACAAATTTTATCCTCACATTGTATGATATAATGACTCATAAGTTGTTCTACAGCAAGTTAGGATCCCATCAGAAATTTAAGCTATTTCTGCTTTACATTTATTTATTCAAAGAACACTGCATCTGGCAAAGGCTGCCCAATCTTATAATATATTCAAAGTCCATCTGGAATTTTATACAGCCTTAACATGCCACCATGCATTTTTCTACTTGCTATCAATGTTTAAACTTAAGAAACAAAAGGATCAGAAGTAACCAAATTTTCCAGCACCACCAGATTACCATTCTCTCCAAATCATTACGGACACAGCAGCCAGCATCTCCCTACAACACAACTCACACTTCTCCTCTGCTTTGATTAAAAAAACAAAAAACAAAAAACAAAACCCTCAATAGCATTCAATCATCACTGGAATCAAACCTAAACTTTTGTGGCTGAAAAAAATCTCCTAAAGATTAGCCTTGCCGTGTATTTCACCTCTTCTTTCTTTCCTGGCAAGAAAGACAGACAGACAGAAAATTTATTGATGTACCTACCAATGTGTTCTGGGGATATCTGTTTGGAAGACATAAAAGTCCTGCCCTGATAGATTAGAGATGACCCAGGATTACAGGTAAGAATATATTCCTTCAAGTGTGGTAAGTATTATAAAATTCTGTAGGGTGCTCCAACAATATGACAGTTAACTAAGACAGCCTGAAGGGCCAGCAAAAGCTTCTGTGAAGAAACACTGCTTACGGGAGACCTGAAGGAGAAAGGAGGTTGGGGTCGGTCCAGAACACAGGCTGGCCCAGAACTTATCTCTACTTGAGGTTAGCGAAACCATGGGAATTACCTACTCCTACCTTCCCATCAGGCTGACTATATCAGCAGAGAGCCTCATTTACAGTGACTGGAACTGTTCTGGTTTTAAAACTGAAAGCCTTCTGCTCAGAGAACCCCTCAAGATGGTCGGTCACCCCAGCCCTCATATTACTCAACCCACTATGATGGCTCTGGCCTACTGAAAGAAAACTTATGGACCCATAATGGTGAAAATTTAAAAGACAGAAAATACCAAAACTCATCAAGTACATACACCAATTAGAGTTCCTATACATTCACAAATGAAGTAAAAGTTGATTCGACCACTATGGGAAATTTTCTGGCAATATCTATTGAAGTAAATGGATACTCCCATAAACCAACAATTCTACTCCTGGGTATTACCCCCAAGAGGAATTAGAGTTTAAGTACACCAAAAGACTTGTACAAGATGTTCCTAGCAGCTTTGTCATAGGTGCCAAAAACTGGAAACCACTCAGATGTCCATCAACAGGAGAAGGAATACTACTGGGCTGGAGAAAAAAATAAGTAATAACAAGCAGTAATACCAATGGATCCTACAGACAGGGTGCTGAGGGGAAAAGTCAGGCAAAGAGGGCAAATACTGTAGGAACTCCACTTAGATGAAGTTAAAAACTTGGCAAAACTAACAAATGGTAGATAGACCTCAGAACAGTGACTACCTAGGGAGGAAGAGAGCAGTAATGGCCAGGAATGGGCATAAAGAACCTACTAAGGTATCAGAAATTTTCATTACCTTGATCTGGTGGTAGTTAGAAATGTATACACCTGTAGGAAATTTACTGACCTGCACAGCTTACCCATTCCGTTTTTTTAAATACCTTGACTTTAAAAAAAATTGTTTTAAAGAACTAGGATTTCTGTTTCCAAACAAAGGATTTAACAGGGACCAGATCTACCCTCCCACCAGAAGCAACCAAAACAATTAAAAATGAATAATTTAAAAAGCAGAGAGCAGACATGAAACATCCGTTTTCTTAACACTGGACCACTGGACATCAGGTGATGAAAAACAATGATTCTTGAGAGACAGGACACAAACAAGAGATGAGCCCTAACATTACATACATACTGCCTAGAGAATTTCCAGGCAATGGTGCAAGGAGGAGAAACTGAGACAAAGCCTGGCAGAGTCCCAGAGTTAGGGAGGCAAAGCTGAAAGACCAGGAAGAACAAAGCAACCAGAATACAGAAGAGAGAGAACAGAGAAAACCTGGAGACTGCAGGGGGTGATCTTTGAGCACAGTACCTATCAGTGAAAGCACATGAGGAAACTACCAGAAGCCAAGGAAAAGATCATTGGAAAAGAATCAGAGGGAACAGAGCCCAGTACTCACACGAGACCCTAACAGATTTATTCCCAAACAGCTACTCTGGAAAAACTCATAATTGACGGTGTTTTGAGTAGAGTACACAGAAAGGTCTTGCCTAAGTAATGGGGAACATTTAAGCCCTAGACAGAGCTCCATGTCCACTAACAAATATATGTTAGGTCATAAATGTAACAACCAAAAGGATCAAACTGTTTCCAAGTAACTTGAGTGCATCCCAGAAGTCAACACAGGAATATGAAAATATTCAGGATGCAAAAAAATAAAATTTATCATGTCCTCTACACACCTAGTAGAAGGCCTAAATTAAAGACTGACCATACCAACTGTAGGCAGAGTGAAGAAACTCAAACGCTCTTACACTAAGGGAATATAAAATGATACAATCACAATCGCAAACCGTTCAAGGTTTCTGAAAAAGCTAAAAATACCCCTACCTTATGGGGAAAGCCATTCTACTTAAACTTAAGAGAATGTATGTCTATACAAAAACTTGTAACGAGTATTCACAACAACTTTATCTGTAATCGCCAAAATCTGAAAACAAATGAAATGTCCACCAACAGATGAGTAGATAAACAAATGGTGGGACAGTCATGCAATGGAAAGCTACTCAACAATATAAAGGGAGAAATCATCAATGCTGAGATGCATACTGTGTTCATGCATTAGAAGACTGAATATGGTTAAAACGCCATTCTTCTCAAAATGACCGATGCTTTAACACAATCCCAATCAAAATCCCAGCAGGCTTTTTTGTACAAGTTGACAAGCTGGTACTAAAATTCAGGTGGAAATGCCAAGGATCTAGACTACAGAACAGTCTAAAGAACTCCGAAAAAAAGAAGTCATAGTTGGAAGACTAACATTACTGGATTTCAAGAAGTATTAGAAAGCTACAGTCAAAAGCTGGTTATGGGCAAAAAGCAATAAACGGATCAAAGGAACAGAACAGAAAGGCCAGAAATAGAGCCGTACATATATGACCAACCGATTCGACAAAGGCGCAGAAGCAGTGCAACGGAGAAAGGATAGCCTCTTGATAAATGGAGGCTAGAGCAAGCAGATACGCATGCACCCCTGGCCCCATAAGAAAAGGAACTCAGGATCCATACCTCACACTAGATATTAAATTAACTAAAAATGGGTCATAAATGTTAAATCTAAAACTGTAAAACTTCTACAATATAGGAGATGACTAAATGACAGCAAAGCATGAAAGGAAAATTGATTCATACTTTCTGGAAGGCTCTTTGGGAACATGTATTAAAAACCTTAAAAACTGGGGGCGCCTGGGTGGCTCAGTTGGTTAAGCGACTGCCTTCGGCTCAGGTCGTGTTCCTGGAGTCCCGGAATCGAGTTCCGCATCGGGCTCCCAGCTTCACGGGGAGTCTGCTTCTCCCTCTGACCTTCTCCTCACTCATGCTCTCTCTCACTGTCTCTCTCTCAAATAAATAAATAAAATATTTAAAAAAAAAAAAAACACCTCAAAAACTGTATATACAGGGGCGCGTGGGTGGTGCAGCCAACTAGGTGCTGGACTCTGGCTTTCAGCTCACGTCAGGATCTTGGTACTGGGATTGAGCCCCGCGTCAGACTCTGCGCTCAACCCAGCCAGGAGTCTGCCTGAGATCTCTCTCCCTCCACTTCTGCCCCTCCATCTCGCACTCTCTCTCTAGAATAAATAAATAAATCTTTAAAAAAAAAAAAAAACTGTATATACATGCTCTCTGATCAAATCATTCCAAAAGGGGGGAGGGCAATTAAAAAAAAAGACCAAAAAAGGGCAAATTCATGAGAAAGTATTTACTAGGACAGTCCACTGAAATATTTTTCTATTCCTTTTTCTCTGTAAACTACTAAATAATCGAAGATGATTCTACAATGCTACACTCTAAAGTGAATTACGTGATGTAGGAAATATCAATACAAGAAATATGAGCCATCTCACACTATCGAATATAACCTTTTTCAAAGATTTAAGCAATATGGAAACCAAAGCTCAGAAAATTTATAGTTTACCAGGGACAAAATGGAAACAAGAATCAATCACAGCGTAAAGGATTACAACATTTCTTACAGACATTTTCTGCAGTTTATTTCCTTCTGGGAGCCTTTCACTAATGAGCTTCATAATTTCTAAAAATTTCTTATAATCCTGTCATCCCTTCCTGTCCTATTTATAGTTATTTACATGAAAAGATACACAATCATAAGCAAGTTTTTAAGAAGTCTTTTCAAACAAGTGAAGATATAGAAAACGTTTCCCCAAATGTATGGAGTACTGAGTAATCTGAAACCCACCTCAACAACAAAAAAATGGATTTGCTACTTAAACTATAAAAACACAACAAAGGAGTCAACCATATTACATCTTACAGGCAAAAAGAATTATACAAAACAGGAAATAAAATTTTTTATTTTTGTTATCCCTAGGGATATCTTTCCAATCTCAGGCCTTTAATAATTTTTTTACCAGGTTGAAATAAATTCCTGCCAGGAATCTTAGTTTCATCCATATGAATTACTGATACTCAAATGTAAAGCAAATTTGGCTAACCAACTATTTTTATAACTTTGCCACAGACTTACAAGTCCCCTCAATATGAAAATATTCATGCAGCTTTAAAGACTAATGGAAGTATTATACACTGGGTCAGGGGGAGAAAAACACAAAACAAAAGCAAGAGATGATGGGGAAAAATTGTGCTAAGAGAATGAATTTATAAAAATCTTTACTTATGCAACGAAGCTAGATAGAACAAAGATATTGTATCAGATGGTGTCTAAAGCTATACTTTATTCCAAGATCTATAAATACTGGCCAACAGAAAGGTTTAATTTGGGTGTGAAAAAAATGAATTATTCCACTAAACTATTATGGGCAGAAAGGGGAGGATATCAGGCCCATAGTGGTATGGCTGGAAAAGTAAGCCTTTAATCAAAGCAAGAACTCCAATCTATTCTTATTTAACCTATATGGGTAAGATGTAGTTTCCACTCTATCTTTCACAAAAGGGAATTAAAAAAAAAATTCCAGGGGCACCTGGGTGGCTCAACTGGTTGAGTGTCTGCCTTCTGCTCAGGTCATGATCCCAGGGTCCTGGGATCAAGCCCTGCATTGGGCTCCCCGCTCAGCAAGAAGGCTGCTTCTCCCTCTCCCCTCTCCCCCTGCTTGTGTTCCCGCTCTCGCCGACTCTCTCTCTCTCTGTGTCAAATAAATAAATAAAATCTTTTAAAAAAAATTCAAAAGCCAATGTGACATGCAACAAATGCAGGACACAGGAAACATAAAATAAACAGTAAGACTCCCTTCAACATCATATACCAACCTACCTCTTAACAGCTCTACCAGTGAAAATCTGATACATACTCCAGAAATTTCAAAAATTAATGCAAATTCCAATGTGGATTCAAAAAATGGCTGATTAGAGTGAACGTGTAATGATCATTTTATCATTCTATTTCTATATTAGAATGAGTGCTCATATTACAATGTTCCTATTCTACCAAAGTAGTGTGAGACCAGGAATGATTTTATTCCCCATTCTTTTTACCAGTTAAAGGACAAAAGTAGGGCAGAATAAAGTCTTTTCCCTAAAACAACTTTAAAATACACATTCTTAGAATTTAGGTACTTCTGTCTTTCCCTCCTCCAAAAAGGCCTTAAACTACAAAACAAGTTTACATCTAAGAAACGTTAAAAGTGAATAAATACTAATAGGGGTGCTTAGCTGGCTCAGCTGGAAGCATGTAGCTCTTGGTCTTGGGGTTGTGAGCTTAAGGCCTGTGCTGGTATAGAGATTACTTAAATAAACTTAAAAAAATACTAATTACGTTATCCCAAGGGAATTTACAAAGGGCCTTTTAAAGGTACAGCAGAGAGCCCTGGGACAATTATTCTGAGCATGAGTTTAGAAGGTTTTTCATGTAGAGGGGAAGCTCTCTGAGGGAAAGAGGACACTAGGTAGGGCTTCTGAATGACCACCACTTTCCCTTAAATATAACCACCCTCAATAGGAAAAATGTTAACACATATTGCTATATGCTAATCTCTGCTAATCTCTGCTATACATATTAAGTAAAATATCTCTTCCAACCAACCCATAACTCTTTACCCTTGCCCTTGCCTCTCTGTAGATGGTGATGGTGGTAGTGAATGGTAGTGGTGGTGGTGGTGGTGGTGGT
>NW_022633236.1:0-6754 GCF_010015895.1 Lontra canadensis
TAGGGATATATAAATATGGTTGCTGTAGGGATGGAATCTATAAACAACCCTCCTACCTAGTGTTCTAATGAAGAAGGAAAGGACGTGACTCTCTCACCTGCTGCTAGAATGAAGAGGTTGAAGCACACAGGAAGTGCAAACCGAAAATCTGTGGACCCCTTACAGGTCACTGGCAGACTTAGAGGCACCTATGTCCAGTGTCAGGGGGAGGTGAGCTGGCATTTGACAAGAAACGCCATGGCTGAGGTCCACATCGAGCAGGTAAAGCCAGAAACAGAGGTGGTCATGCAGGGAGACCGTGTCATGTGAGAAACAGACATAAACTTGATTCTGAGGCTCTTCATCCATTGAAGGGAGGGGAGAGAAGAGCCACAACGGAGACGGTGGCCTCTTGGCCATACAGCACAGGGCAAGAGAGGATGCTGCTGAGTGTCTTTAAGGAAGTAAATGTGTTTCAAAGACCATCAGCGGATTCCTTGAAGATATGGATTGAAACTGCCTGCGATGTCAGAAACACAGATGCCTTTGCTGACCTTCCTGAGAGTCCGTTTGGTGGGATGCATAAGCAGAGACCACCCTGGAGCGGGTGGGAGCATGAATAAGAGAAGTCAGTGCGTCTGATTGAGAAGAATATTGCATGGGATCTGGGAATAATGGAGTTCGTTATACTGGACATAGATTGCCCTCTTATGTCATTTCTTTTTCCCTGAGTGATTTCATGGATTCCATGTTCTGCAAATCATGTTAATATGTTTAATGTTGTATTTATTTTTCATCATGACTGAACTACTGACGGTGGTTTATCCTGTCTTGGTTCTTACTACCTTGCACATCAGCGAGCTGCTCCGCTTCAAGAATTCACTTGGTAGGAATGGATAACTCATTCAATCCTTCATGAAATTATCTATTACTAAGGATAAGATCATGTTTCCCGGAATTATCGGCGTCATTTTTAGGTTCCTTAACCCCTCCTTGTGACACTGTTTACTACAGCGTCATAACACCCCATTGCTGTTTTCTAGAGAGTCTGATATGGTAAGAATTCTTCTCTGTTGCTCGCTGCTAGTATTTCCTCATTTTCAGAATACTACAATGTTTGGTGGATATCCACATCACAAGATTCTCATGCACATAAACACTGACAGACTTTCTTCAAAAAAGAGCGTAGGAAGCTGGGTCTGGCATTCGTTCCCCTAATATTTAGAGCAATGAAACATCTTTGGTCAAATCAGCTGAAAATACATGAATCATGGAAATCCGTGGAGCAATAGTGAGTTGTGTGTAATTCAGGAGTAAAACAGATTTAACAATTATAACTGAAGAGCGTGAATATTCACTGAACGCACGCACGGAAAGGCACCTCGCAGTGCATCTTCCGTGGGGAATGGCTTAAATATGTTAGAAATTGTCTTATCTTAATTCTGGCAGGTATATTTGAGAATATTGTTTGTCTCCTCCTCCCAAATTCTTGGGAACAGTGTGGCTTACACTTCAGTAGCTGACTTGAAAGGAGGCAGCCTCCCAAACTGGAATTCTGTTGTGAATTCTAGGAAAGGCTGACCCATTCATCCGCCATTGCCAAGAAGGGTTTTTGTTTCTCGCCAGTAGCTTCTACGAACATCTGAGAGTCGAGAATAAACATCTAGGTGGAAGTGCAGAAGAACATGCTATTTCCTTAACCTTCTGGCACCCACCCTGCCCTCTGCCCTCCCCCAACCCTCATTCCAGAACACATTCCCCTGTCTAACCATTACCTTGCTCACCAAGGCAGAAGTCCCCACAGCCCCCTTGGCATTCACTCTCTTGACCTCTCAGCCTGTTCACACAACAGCTTTCTGTTCTGCTGTCATCTCAGCTTAAAGGTTTTCCGAAGGAGCAGCAGAAGAAAGCAAGTAGAAGGCAAAAATGCAATGAAATCTCCAGGTTTTGCAGAACCACCTGCTGGAGAGGCTTTGCTCGGATTTCCATCCAATGTGATGGAACAGCAGCTGTGCCTGAAAGGAAACCGCAGATTCAGGTTGAAGGGCGGCCTAGTGAAGCTCCTCTGAAGGGTGATCGCCCCCTGGTGGCCACGTGGGACAAGGGTGGCGACTGAAATGGGACCTCTTCCTGAGGGAGGATGTCCCTTCCGCTTGTAAAAGCCTACTGTGGACATCCAGAGATTCTAATGCTGTCATAAACCTGTTTCCTTACTCTGTCTATGACAAAGAGTAAGTCTTGTCCTGAAATCCCTATGGGCACAATCTGTGTCAATCCCAGTGTTATCCATTATTAAATATTGGAAAGTGTTGGAGAACTAATCAGCAAAGGCCAAATGCAGGGGCGAGGGGAGTGAGCACCCCTGCCAATATTTTGAGGGTTTTTTTTTTTTAAGATTTTATTTCTTTTTCTGAGAGAGGTAGAGAGGCAGAGCATGAGAGGGGGAAAGGTCAAATGGAGCAGCACACTCCCCACTGAGCAGATAGCCCAATGTAGGACTCGATCCTAGGACCATGAGATGATGACCTGAGCTCAAGGCAGATGCTTAAAGGACTGAGTCAGCCAGGCGCCCCGACCCCCGCCAACTTTCCATCCCCAGGCATTTCTATTCAGCCTGCCAGGGGACGTAGAGGAGGCAGGGCTCAGGGTTGGGTGCCCAGGGACAGGCTGGGAGACATCACCCTGCACTATTGGCCACAAGCAGACAAGGTTTGGCAGCGTCAGAAGCCAGAGTGTGCACTTGCCCTCCCTCCACCCTCCTGTCAGCTGATTGCTGTGCTGTGGAGCTCAAAGCCCGCAGACATCCAGCCCCACATACAAACACACACTAATTCCAGGAACCCTGCCCATATGTCTACAGCCAAAGAATCCCAGAGCTCAACTGTGCCTGTGTCGGAACGTTCCCCGAGTTCTCATTACACCAGGAGTAGGACACTCCTTTGCGCAGACAACCACAGCTGACGTCTGGAAACATGAAAGTGTTGAAAGTCAGCAGGAGTGTGGGAACCTGGAAGGAGAATGGAAATGGGAAAGTGTTCACTGGATTAGTGACTTATCCTCAGCAGGTGGAATAGTAGGAAAGTAGGGCAGCATCGAGTCAACTGTCTCTCTGTGTCCTTCCTGGGACTGAGAAGGTTCAAGTGGACGCTGGGAGCAGAGAGTTCTTCAGGGCATATGTGGCCCAGGGTAGCGGCCTCACCACGGGTGACCCTGACAGGACAGCAGCGTGCAATGTGTATGGAAGGAGGAGGGTCACTCTAGCCAGCCGGACACAGGTATCTCATGGCAGAAAAATCTAATGTCTCATGAGTATTTATTTTATTTTTTTATTAACATATAATGTATTAAGCCCCAGGGGTACAGGTCTGTGAATCCCCAGGTTTACACACTTCATAGCACTCACCATAGCACATACCTTCCCCCATGCCCATTAGCCCACCTCCATTGCCCTACCCCCCTTTCCCCTCAGTTTGTTTTGTGAGATTAAGAGTCTCTTTATGGTTTGTCTCCCTCCCAATCCCATCTTGTTTCATTTATTCTTTTCCTACCCCCAAACCACCCACCATGCCTCTCAACTTCCTCAAATCAGGGAGGTATATGATAATTGTCTTTCTCGATTGACTTCTTTCGCTAAGCATAATACCCTCTAGTTCCACGTCATTGCAAATGGCAAGATTTCATTTCTTTTGATGGCTGCATAGTATTCCATTGTATATCTAGACACCACATCTTCTTTATTCATTCATCTGTTGATGGACATCTAGGTTCTTTCCATAGTTTGGCTCTTGTGGACATGGCTGCTGTATACATTCGGGTGCACGTGCCCCTTCGGATCACTACATTTGTATCTTTAGGGTAAATACCCAGGAGTCCAGTTGCTGGGTTGTAGGTAGCTCTATTTTCAACTTTTGGAGGAACCTCCATGCTGTTTTCCAGTTTGGTTGCACCAGCTTGCATTCCCACCAAATGTGTAGGAGCGTTCCCCTTTCTCCGCATCCGCCCCCGCATCTGTCATTTCCTGACTTCTTAGTTTGAGCCATTCTGACTGGTGTGAGGTGGTATCTCATTGTGGTTTTGATTTGTATTTCCCTGACGCCGAGTGATGTGGAGCACTTTTTCATGAGTCTGTTGGCCATCTGGATGTGTTCTTTGAGGAAATGTCTGTTCATGTCCTTGCCCATTTCTTGATTGGATTATTTGTTCTTTGGGTGTTGAGTTTGATAAGTTCTTTATAGATTTTGGATACTAGCCCTTTATCTGATATGTTGTTTGCAAATATCTTCTCATGTTCTGTCAGTTGTCTTTTGTTTCTGTTTTTTTTTAAAGATTTTATTTATTTATTTGACAGACAGAAATCACAAGTAGGCAGAGAGAGAGAGGAGGAAGCTGGCTCTCCACTGAGCAGAGAGCCCAATGCGGGGCTCAATCCCAGGACCCCGAGATCATGACCCGAGCTAAACGCAGAGGCTTTAACCCACTGAGCCACCCAGGAGCCCCGTCTTTTGGTTTTGTTAACTGTTTCCTTTTCTGTGCAGAAGATTTTGACCTTGATGAAGTCCCAAGAATTCATTTTTGACCTTGCTTCCCTTGCCTTTGGTGATGTTGCTAGGAAGTAGTTGCTGTGGCTAAGGGCAAAGAGGTTGCTGCCTGTGTTCTCCTCAAGGATTTTGATGGATTCCTTTCTCACATTGAGGCCCTTCATCCAGTTTGAGTCTATTTTCGTGTGTGGTGTAAGGAAATGGCCCAGTTTCATTTCTCTGCATGTGGCTGTCCAAGTTTCCCAACACCAGTTGTTGAAGAGACTGTCTTTCTTCCATTGGACATTCTTGCTGCTTTGTCGAAGATTAGTTGACCATAGAGTTGAGGGTCTATTTCTGGGCTCTCTTTTCTGTTCCACTGATCTATGTGTCTGTTTTTGGGCCAGTACCATACTGTCTTGATGATTATAGCATTATAATAGAGCTTGTAGTCTGGAACTGTGTTGCCACCAACTTTGGTTTTCTTTTTCAACATTCTTCTGGCTGTTGGGGGTCTTTTCTGGTTCCAAACAAATGTTAGGATTATTTGTCCCATTTCTGTGAAAAAAAATTGATGGTATTTTAATAGCGATTGCAATAAATGTGTAGATTGCTCTAGGTGGCATAGACATTTTCACAATATTTGTTCTTCCAATCCATGAGCATGGAACATTTTTGCATTTCTTTGTGGCTTCCTCAATTTCTTTCATGAGTATTCTATAGTTTTCTGAGTACAGATTCTCTGCCTCTTTAGTTAGATTTATTCCCAGGTATCTTAGGGTTTTGGTTGTGATTATAAGTGGGATTGATTCCTTAATTTCTCTTCTTCTGTCTTTTTGTTGGTGGATAGCAATGCAACTGGTTTCTGCGCATTGATTTTATACCTGCCACTTTACTGAATTCCTGTATGAGTTCTAGCAGTTTTGGAGTGGAGTCTTGGGGTTTTCCACATAAGGTATCATATCGTTGGCAAAGAGTGAGAGTTTGACTTCTGTGTCATTTTGGATGCCTTTTATTTCTTGTTGTTGTCTGATTGCTGAGGCTAGGTCTTCCAGTACTATGTTGAATAGCAGGGGGTTATACTGGATATCCCTGCCATGTTCCTGACCTTAGGGGAATAGTTCTCAGTTTTTCCCCATTGAGTAAGTTATTCACTGTGAGTTTTTCATAAATGGCTTTGATGATATTGAAGTATGTACCCTCTCTCCCTACAGTGTGAAGAGTTTTGATCAAGAAAGTATGCTATACTTTGTCAAATGCCTTTTCAGCATTCATTGGGAGTGTCATACAGGTCTTGTTCTTTCTTTTATTAATGTATTGTGTCCCACTGACTGATTTGCGAATGTTGAACCAACCTTGCAGTCCAGGAATAAATCCCACTTGGTCGTGCTGAACAATACTTTTAATGTACTGTTGGATCCTACTGGCTAGTATTTTGGTGAGAATTTTTGCATTCATGTTCATCAGGGATATGATCTCTAATTCTCCTTTTTGGTGGGGTCTTTGTCTAGTTTTGGCATCAAGGTAATGCTGGCCTCATAAAATGAGTTTTCCTCCCATTTCCATTTTTTGGAGCAGTTCCAGGAGAATAGGAATTAATTCTTCTTTAACTGTTTGGTAGAATTCCCCTGGGTAGTCGTTTGTTTGGAAATTTTTGATGACTGCTTCAATCTCCTTACTGGTTCTGGGTCTCTTCAGGTTTTTTTTTCTTCCTGGTTCAGTTGTGGTAGTTTATATGTCTCTAGGAATGCATCCATTTCTTCCAGATTGTCAGATTTGCTGGCGTATGGTTGCTCATAATATGTTTTTATAATTATTTGTATTTCTTTGGTGTTGGTTGTGATCTCTCCTTCTTAATTCATGATTTTACTTATTTGGGTCCTTTCTCTTTTCTTTTTCATAAGTCTGGCCAGGGGTTTATCAATCTTATTCATTCTTTCAAAGAACCAGCTCCTAGTTTTGTTGATTTGTTCTATTGTTTTTTGTTTTTTGTGGGGTTTTTTTTTTTTTTTTTGGTTTCTATTTCATTGATTTCTTCTCTGATGTTTACTATTTCTCTTCTCCTACTGGGTTTAGGCTTCCCTTGTTCTTTCTCCAGGTCCTTTAGGGGTAGGGTTAGATTGTATATTTGAGGCCTTTCATGTTTCTTGAGAAAGGCTTGTATTGCTATATATTTTCTTCTCAGGACTGGCTTTGCTGTGTCCCACAGATTTTGAACCATTGTGTTTTCATTATCATTGGTTTCCATGAATTTTTTT
>NW_022633237.1:0-6752 GCF_010015895.1 Lontra canadensis
GTGCTCGCTCACTCTCTCTCTCTCTCTCTGACAAATAAATAAATAAAATCTTAAAAAAAAAAAAAAAGGAAAGAAAAGAAAAAATGAAGAGCTCTTTAAAATACAAATTACAAGCACACAACCCATTATCATGAGAGCAATGGTACCATCACGTGTCATACAATCTCCAGAAAAACTCTGCTATATGCTCATCAGAGAATCAGTGGAACAGTTAAATAACAGCGTAGTTTTACTACGAACATTGTGCCATCTTCTAGACCTCCCTGAAAGGTAATCAGGAATGACTGACCGCTGCCAAAGAAATATTAACTGAAGTCTAACCTGAAAAGAAAAACAAAAACTGCCCAAAGAAAGAGTTTTTTTACTTTATTGGATTTAAGAAAACTCACAAATTTTATCCTCACATTGTATGATATAATGACTCATAAGTTGTTCTACAGCAAGTTAGGATCCCATCAGAAATTTAAGCTATTTCTGCTTTACATTTATTTATTCAAAGAACACTGCATCTGGCAAAGGCTGCCCAATCTTATAATATATTCAAAGTCCATCTGGAATTTTATACAGCCTTAACATGCCACCATGCATTTTTCTACTTGCTATCAATGTTTAAACTTAAGAAACAAAAGGATCAGAAGTAACCAAATTTTCCAGCACCACCAGATTACCATTCTCTCCAAATCATTACGGACACAGCAGCCAGCATCTCCCTACAACACAACTCACACTTCTCCTCTGCTTTGATTAAAAAAACAAAAAACAAAAAACAAAACCCTCAATAGCATTCAATCATCACTGGAATCAAACCTAAACTTTTGTGGCTGAAAAAAATCTCCTAAAGATTAGCCTTGCCGTGTATTTCACCTCTTCTTTCTTTCCTGGCAAGAAAGACAGACAGACAGAAAATTTATTGATGTACCTACCAATGTGTTCTGGGGATATCTGTTTGGAAGACATAAAAGTCCTGCCCTGATAGATTAGAGATGACCCAGGATTACAGGTAAGAATATATTCCTTCAAGTGTGGTAAGTATTATAAAATTCTGTAGGGTGCTCCAACAATATGACAGTTAACTAAGACAGCCTGAAGGGCCAGCAAAAGCTTCTGTGAAGAAACACTGCTTACGGGAGACCTGAAGGAGAAAGGAGGTTGGGGTCGGTCCAGAACACAGGCTGGCCCAGAACTTATCTCTACTTGAGGTTAGCGAAACCATGGGAATTACCTACTCCTACCTTCCCATCAGGCTGACTATATCAGCAGAGAGCCTCATTTACAGTGACTGGAACTGTTCTGGTTTTAAAACTGAAAGCCTTCTGCTCAGAGAACCCCTCAAGATGGTCGGTCACCCCAGCCCTCATATTACTCAACCCACTATGATGGCTCTGGCCTACTGAAAGAAAACTTATGGACCCATAATGGTGAAAATTTAAAAGACAGAAAATACCAAAACTCATCAAGTACATACACCAATTAGAGTTCCTATACATTCACAAATGAAGTAAAAGTTGATTCGACCACTATGGGAAATTTTCTGGCAATATCTATTGAAGTAAATGGATACTCCCATAAACCAACAATTCTACTCCTGGGTATTACCCCCAAGAGGAATTAGAGTTTAAGTACACCAAAAGACTTGTACAAGATGTTCCTAGCAGCTTTGTCATAGGTGCCAAAAACTGGAAACCACTCAGATGTCCATCAACAGGAGAAGGAATACTACTGGGCTGGAGAAAAAAATAAGTAATAACAAGCAGTAATACCAATGGATCCTACAGACAGGGTGCTGAGGGGAAAAGTCAGGCAAAGAGGGCAAATACTGTAGGAACTCCACTTAGATGAAGTTAAAAACTTGGCAAAACTAACAAATGGTAGATAGACCTCAGAACAGTGACTACCTAGGGAGGAAGAGAGCAGTAATGGCCAGGAATGGGCATAAAGAACCTACTAAGGTATCAGAAATTTTCATTACCTTGATCTGGTGGTAGTTAGAAATGTATACACCTGTAGGAAATTTACTGACCTGCACAGCTTACCCATTCCGTTTTTTTAAATACCTTGACTTTAAAAAAAATTGTTTTAAAGAACTAGGATTTCTGTTTCCAAACAAAGGATTTAACAGGGACCAGATCTACCCTCCCACCAGAAGCAACCAAAACAATTAAAAATGAATAATTTAAAAAGCAGAGAGCAGACATGAAACATCCGTTTTCTTAACACTGGACCACTGGACATCAGGTGATGAAAAACAATGATTCTTGAGAGACAGGACACAAACAAGAGATGAGCCCTAACATTACATACATACTGCCTAGAGAATTTCCAGGCAATGGTGCAAGGAGGAGAAACTGAGACAAAGCCTGGCAGAGTCCCAGAGTTAGGGAGGCAAAGCTGAAAGACCAGGAAGAACAAAGCAACCAGAATACAGAAGAGAGAGAACAGAGAAAACCTGGAGACTGCAGGGGGTGATCTTTGAGCACAGTACCTATCAGTGAAAGCACATGAGGAAACTACCAGAAGCCAAGGAAAAGATCATTGGAAAAGAATCAGAGGGAACAGAGCCCAGTACTCACACGAGACCCTAACAGATTTATTCCCAAACAGCTACTCTGGAAAAACTCATAATTGACGGTGTTTTGAGTAGAGTACACAGAAAGGTCTTGCCTAAGTAATGGGGAACATTTAAGCCCTAGACAGAGCTCCATGTCCACTAACAAATATATGTTAGGTCATAAATGTAACAACCAAAAGGATCAAACTGTTTCCAAGTAACTTGAGTGCATCCCAGAAGTCAACACAGGAATATGAAAATATTCAGGATGCAAAAAAATAAAATTTATCATGTCCTCTACACACCTAGTAGAAGGCCTAAATTAAAGACTGACCATACCAACTGTAGGCAGAGTGAAGAAACTCAAACGCTCTTACACTAAGGGAATATAAAATGATACAATCACAATCGCAAACCGTTCAAGGTTTCTGAAAAAGCTAAAAATACCCCTACCTTATGGGGAAAGCCATTCTACTTAAACTTAAGAGAATGTATGTCTATACAAAAACTTGTAACGAGTATTCACAACAACTTTATCTGTAATCGCCAAAATCTGAAAACAAATGAAATGTCCACCAACAGATGAGTAGATAAACAAATGGTGGGACAGTCATGCAATGGAAAGCTACTCAACAATATAAAGGGAGAAATCATCAATGCTGAGATGCATACTGTGTTCATGCATTAGAAGACTGAATATGGTTAAAACGCCATTCTTCTCAAAATGACCGATGCTTTAACACAATCCCAATCAAAATCCCAGCAGGCTTTTTTGTACAAGTTGACAAGCTGGTACTAAAATTCAGGTGGAAATGCCAAGGATCTAGACTACAGAACAGTCTAAAGAACTCCGAAAAAAAGAAGTCATAGTTGGAAGACTAACATTACTGGATTTCAAGAAGTATTAGAAAGCTACAGTCAAAAGCTGGTTATGGGCAAAAAGCAATAAACGGATCAAAGGAACAGAACAGAAAGGCCAGAAATAGAGCCGTACATATATGACCAACCGATTCGACAAAGGCGCAGAAGCAGTGCAACGGAGAAAGGATAGCCTCTTGATAAATGGAGGCTAGAGCAAGCAGATACGCATGCACCCCTGGCCCCATAAGAAAAGGAACTCAGGATCCATACCTCACACTAGATATTAAATTAACTAAAAATGGGTCATAAATGTTAAATCTAAAACTGTAAAACTTCTACAATATAGGAGATGACTAAATGACAGCAAAGCATGAAAGGAAAATTGATTCATACTTTCTGGAAGGCTCTTTGGGAACATGTATTAAAAACCTTAAAAACTGGGGGCGCCTGGGTGGCTCAGTTGGTTAAGCGACTGCCTTCGGCTCAGGTCGTGTTCCTGGAGTCCCGGAATCGAGTTCCGCATCGGGCTCCCAGCTTCACGGGGAGTCTGCTTCTCCCTCTGACCTTCTCCTCACTCATGCTCTCTCTCACTGTCTCTCTCTCAAATAAATAAATAAAATATTTAAAAAAAAAAAAAACACCTCAAAAACTGTATATACAGGGGCGCGTGGGTGGTGCAGCCAACTAGGTGCTGGACTCTGGCTTTCAGCTCACGTCAGGATCTTGGTACTGGGATTGAGCCCCGCGTCAGACTCTGCGCTCAACCCAGCCAGGAGTCTGCCTGAGATCTCTCTCCCTCCACTTCTGCCCCTCCATCTCGCACTCTCTCTCTAGAATAAATAAATAAATCTTTAAAAAAAAAAAAAAACTGTATATACATGCTCTCTGATCAAATCATTCCAAAAGGGGGGAGGGCAATTAAAAAAAAAGACCAAAAAAGGGCAAATTCATGAGAAAGTATTTACTAGGACAGTCCACTGAAATATTTTTCTATTCCTTTTTCTCTGTAAACTACTAAATAATCGAAGATGATTCTACAATGCTACACTCTAAAGTGAATTACGTGATGTAGGAAATATCAATACAAGAAATATGAGCCATCTCACACTATCGAATATAACCTTTTTCAAAGATTTAAGCAATATGGAAACCAAAGCTCAGAAAATTTATAGTTTACCAGGGACAAAATGGAAACAAGAATCAATCACAGCGTAAAGGATTACAACATTTCTTACAGACATTTTCTGCAGTTTATTTCCTTCTGGGAGCCTTTCACTAATGAGCTTCATAATTTCTAAAAATTTCTTATAATCCTGTCATCCCTTCCTGTCCTATTTATAGTTATTTACATGAAAAGATACACAATCATAAGCAAGTTTTTAAGAAGTCTTTTCAAACAAGTGAAGATATAGAAAACGTTTCCCCAAATGTATGGAGTACTGAGTAATCTGAAACCCACCTCAACAACAAAAAAATGGATTTGCTACTTAAACTATAAAAACACAACAAAGGAGTCAAC
Source organism: Lontra canadensis (assembly GCF_010015895.1). Classification (NCBI taxonomy): domain Eukaryota; kingdom Metazoa; phylum Chordata; class Mammalia; order Carnivora; family Mustelidae; genus Lontra; species Lontra canadensis. The sequence continues at coordinate 4,929 of NW_022633237.1, forward strand.
CATATTACATCTTACAGGCAAAAAGAATTATACAAAACAGGAAATAAAATTTTTTATTTTTGTTATCCCTAGGGATATCTTTCCAATCTCAGGCCTTTAATAATTTTTTTACCAGGTTGAAATAAATTCCTGCCAGGAATCTTAGTTTCATCCATATGAATTACTGATACTCAAATGTAAAGCAAATTTGGCTAACCAACTATTTTTATAACTTTGCCACAGACTTACAAGTCCCCTCAATATGAAAATATTCATGCAGCTTTAAAGACTAATGGAAGTATTATACACTGGGTCAGGGGGAGAAAAACACAAAACAAAAGCAAGAGATGATGGGGAAAAATTGTGCTAAGAGAATGAATTTATAAAAATCTTTACTTATGCAACGAAGCTAGATAGAACAAAGATATTGTATCAGATGGTGTCTAAAGCTATACTTTATTCCAAGATCTATAAATACTGGCCAACAGAAAGGTTTAATTTGGGTGTGAAAAAAATGAATTATTCCACTAAACTATTATGGGCAGAAAGGGGAGGATATCAGGCCCATAGTGGTATGGCTGGAAAAGTAAGCCTTTAATCAAAGCAAGAACTCCAATCTATTCTTATTTAACCTATATGGGTAAGATGTAGTTTCCACTCTATCTTTCACAAAAGGGAATTAAAAAAAAAATTCCAGGGGCACCTGGGTGGCTCAACTGGTTGAGTGTCTGCCTTCTGCTCAGGTCATGATCCCAGGGTCCTGGGATCAAGCCCTGCATTGGGCTCCCCGCTCAGCAAGAAGGCTGCTTCTCCCTCTCCCCTCTCCCCCTGCTTGTGTTCCCGCTCTCGCCGACTCTCTCTCTCTCTGTGTCAAATAAATAAATAAAATCTTTTAAAAAAAATTCAAAAGCCAATGTGACATGCAACAAATGCAGGACACAGGAAACATAAAATAAACAGTAAGACTCCCTTCAACATCATATACCAACCTACCTCTTAACAGCTCTACCAGTGAAAATCTGATACATACTCCAGAAATTTCAAAAATTAATGCAAATTCCAATGTGGATTCAAAAAATGGCTGATTAGAGTGAACGTGTAATGATCATTTTATCATTCTATTTCTATATTAGAATGAGTGCTCATATTACAATGTTCCTATTCTACCAAAGTAGTGTGAGACCAGGAATGATTTTATTCCCCATTCTTTTTACCAGTTAAAGGACAAAAGTAGGGCAGAATAAAGTCTTTTCCCTAAAACAACTTTAAAATACACATTCTTAGAATTTAGGTACTTCTGTCTTTCCCTCCTCCAAAAAGGCCTTAAACTACAAAACAAGTTTACATCTAAGAAACGTTAAAAGTGAATAAATACTAATAGGGGTGCTTAGCTGGCTCAGCTGGAAGCATGTAGCTCTTGGTCTTGGGGTTGTGAGCTTAAGGCCTGTGCTGGTATAGAGATTACTTAAATAAACTTAAAAAAATACTAATTACGTTATCCCAAGGGAATTTACAAAGGGCCTTTTAAAGGTACAGCAGAGAGCCCTGGGACAATTATTCTGAGCATGAGTTTAGAAGGTTTTTCATGTAGAGGGGAAGCTCTCTGAGGGAAAGAGGACACTAGGTAGGGCTTCTGAATGACCACCACTTTCCCTTAAATATAACCACCCTCAATAGGAAAAATGTTAACACATATTGCTATATGCTAATCTCTGCTAATCTCTGCTATACATATTAAGTAAAATATCTCTTCCAACCAACCCATAACTCTTTACCCTTGCCCTTGCCTCTCTGTAGATGGTGATGGTGGTAGTGAATGGTAGTGGTGGTGGTGGTGGTGGTGGT
>NW_022633238.1:0-6744 GCF_010015895.1 Lontra canadensis
TTTTTCTATGAAGCCAGCATTACCCTGGTCCCCAACCCAGGCAAAAAGCCCATCAAAAAGGAGAATTTCTGCTTTAAACATTATGAAAGGAAAGAGGAGCTACTATTTCTGGAGAACCCCCTATGGGCCAAGCATTGTGGTAGGTGGGTCAGCTCTGGTAAGCCTCATGACAGCCCTACAAGGTATGTGATTTATCTCCATCTTCCCTTTGGCTCACTGAGGCTCAGAGAAGTTGATGAGGTTCTTGACCAGAATGCAGACACAGACCCCTTCTATCCAGGCAGATTTCAAGAATCAATGTGAGGTATGTAAAGTTGGAGCGCAACATGTCACCTTTCGCTTGGCAAGCCCAGTATCTGTGACTCCCTTCCACTTCCCTGCACAGTAGAAATGCATCTCAGCTCCTGAGCATGGGGCTGCAAGAGACCTCTTTCTGTTCCTCATGGATCCTTTACATCTTTTGAAAGTTTTCCCAACCTAAGAGCCAGGCTGCCTACTTTCCTGGGAGTCTTGTAATTAGGACAAGTGCTTAACTGGCATGTTTGTTTCCACAGAGAGGTGGCTGGCGGAGGAGCCTCACACTGACAAGAAAGGCTCCCTCAGCTTTTGTTCCTAGCAGCACCTTGTGTCCATAGAACAGTGGGCAAATCCAACAAAACTGAAAAGAAAAAAATGCCCAGATTTGGCATGAAGGTTGACTGCCCTGGAGAAGTTGACATACTTGTGCAGTTGGAAATGATTTCCCTGGGTCCTGACAAATGTGCTGGTCAACGCCAGAAATACAAACTGCATCTCTTGTTTTCTTTAGGATGAGGAGTCCAGTCAAGAGTTTGTGTAATGAAATATCTTTGTAGAGTCCATTCCCATTCTGCCTGAAGCAATCGGCTTTATGTCTATAATAAACAGGGATGTTTTCAGTCCCTTTCACAGGCCAGGTCCTGTTAGAGGTGCTCACCGCAGGGAATGGTAAACTGACTCCCTCCCAAGAGGTGCGCATTAGCACATTAAATCTGTGGTGACAACACTTAACCTTCCTGGATCGCCTTTCCGTCCTGTGTCTCTACAAGGGCCTGTGACAAATGGGCCAAAAGGGGCACACTTAGTTAGAATTTGGTGCATGTGGGCCATTGGCCAACATCACATTTTGTGGTGATTGAAGTCAAAAGTAAGCAGCAGGAAAGGCTATCCTCAGGCTAGCTGAGAAAGTGCCTGCCCTTCCCCAGGAAGTGGGGATCCAGGCAGGGTCTGCCTTGGGCCCTCCCTTTGCTCTCTCCTGGGAGCGCTTGACAGCTATTGCTGAAAGAGAAATAGGAGTAAGTCCTACCCCCATTCAAAATCCTTCTGAGGTTCCTCATTGCCCCTAGAATGAAATCAAGTCTCCAGAGACCCCCTAGGGGCTGCAGGATCCTTACACCTTCTGCAGCCTGGATCCTGAGTCACCCACCCACAGCCACATCAGTGTGCTTTTAGTCCAACACCCACCCTGGTGGTGGCTTCTGGGCCTCTGCCATGCTGCTCTGACACACCCACCAGGACACTTGTCACTGGTTCAGTTCCTTCACCTTCCCTAACCCGGCTTGAGGTCACTGTAGAGAGCCAGCACCCACTTAGGAGAGTGTATTCGTTTTCTATGGCTGCTGTAACATATTGCCCTAAATGACTAGTTGAAAACAACAGTTTTGTTTTCTTACCATTCTAGAAGTCAGAAGTCTGAAGCCAGGGTGTCCTTGGAGCTGCATTCCTTCTGAAGACTCTAGGGGAGTATATGTTTCCTTTTGCCAGTTCTAGCTCCTGGAGGCCCCTTGTACCGCTTGGTTCCCAGCTCTATCCTCTGTCAAAGTCGGTGGCATAGCCTCTTCCCTCCTGATGGTCACTTGGGCCCTTGCATCTTTTGGTGTCTCACCCCCCCTTCCTCCTCCTCATTAGGACCCTCATGATAAAACTGGGACCACCTGCATAATGCAGGCTAACCTCCCCATGTCTGGGTCATGAATTTAAACACATCTGCAGAGCCTGTGCCTGTCAGGGCAGCAGCTGCTAGCCTCCAGCTCTCCAGAGCAGAGGGATGCCGGTGGTGTCAGCAGGCGGGAAGTCAGAGTATCTGTGCCCATGGGATCCTGCCATGGACCATGGTGAACCAGGGCAGGAATGTTTTGTTGGATTTCAGTCTGAAGTGGAGTGTGTTCTTGGGGATCTGAAGTGCCTCTTGGAAGCCAGAAAGGTCAGTTTATATGTGCGGCAGGCCCAGTCCAGGACTGTTTTGTGACAGAGTAGCCACCTGCAAAGGATAATATCAGGAGCCGAGGGGACTCACATGAATGAGAAGACACCCTGTAGGAGTTCACCTTCTGCTTGGGGGGGAGCATAATGGGAATGAAGTAATGGCAGCTCTGTGGTGGCTGGAAGTAGAAAGTGGTAAAGTGGGTCCTGGGTACATGTAGCCTGGTGGGGGGCTGGAGGGGTAGGTTAAAGACTCCAAGGAACACAGCTTGAAAGCAGGGGTGAAAAGGAGGATGTTTGGGGAAGTAGGATCAGCATTTGTAGAAGTGGGGAGAAGGGAAGCCTTTGAAGAGTGGGGTGACATGCTGTTGGGGTGGCTGTGAAGGCAGAGGTGGTCTTTATCTGGAGAGGAGCCTGGGGCCCCAGGTGGAAACTACTCGCCTTGTCTCTCCAGTTTAACCAGAAATTCCAAAAAGGCCATGCACTCATCCTTCTTAACTTGTTAAGTCCTTCAGCAGCAATTACTGCTCACTCTGCTTATTAATGAGGGTGTCTGGGTGGCTCAGTGGGTTAGGCATCTGCCATCAGCTCAGGTCCGTGATCTCAAGGTCCTGGGATCAAGACCTGCATCAGGCTTTCTACTCAGAAGGGGAGCCTGGCTCTCCCTCTGCCTCTTCCCCACTTGTGCTTGCACTATCTCTCTCAAAAATAATTTTTAATAAAATGCTTCTTGATGAGAAGCACTGATCACCAACATTGTCCCACCCTTGCTTCGTTTCACTGCATACTAATCGATGGCAGGTCAGGTGACTCACTTTATGGCCTACATCTGCCCTCGTGTCTGAGAAGAAGTGTGCATGCAAATGGGAGCCTGGTTTATCCTCCTGGTGGCCTTTGGAGTGAGTCCATTCTAAGGCTGTCATTGTGTTTCAATGGATGGGGGCTTGGGAACAGGTTAGTCGAGGCAGGTTAGAGTATACAAGTGAGGCAAGAGCACTGACCTTGTTCCTGAGCCTGGGAACCTGCACTCAGTGCCTCTTCCCAGCCCAGCCCTGGCCTCAAGAGGCTCAGTCACTCTGGAGCATTGTGGCTTGGTGTGCTGCTGGCAAGGAAAGAAAAGACAGACAGACACATTCAACATCATTTATTCTTCTCCCCAACATCATACTCCATGGCTGTTGATATCACCATTCAAACAAATGATCTAATTTATAGTTTCTGGGAACTTTTGAAAAAAAAAATCAAAACCTTAGGTTACCTGAGATGCTGCCATTATGTGTTTTAGCAGCTCTACAAAATTATATTTTGTCAAATTGAAATAGAGTTTTGAAAGTCTTCATAATAGTTTGCACATCAGGCAGACTATCCAGATGCAGTCATCACAAGGCTGCTCTTGTGAATAACAAAGCACACTCTGCAAGTAATATCCCATTAAACCACCCACCCTCCCCAGGAAGAAGCTAGCAGCAGTAGCTTGCAGACTGGTTTATTCTCCCACAATTGGGGGTGTTACTTCTGCCTTAAAGGAAGCTTGAAGAAACCATAGCCTGCTTAGTTTGGAAGTTCTTTTTTACCTGCATTCTCTACCTCAGAATACATCCAGAACAATTTCTCTACATTAGGAAGTGCATTCACTTTCCCCCTGCCAGGACAGTTTCCCTCTACAGCTAGCCACCACCCTTTGCAATCTTCACTGATCCCTACTCAGGGAGCCAGGTGCTGTGCTTGAAGCTGTGTGCCAGAGATGAAGGAAACACCACTCCTGTTCTTAGTGGGCTTATTGTCTGGTGGGTGGGAAAGACACAAGAGCGGGTTTTTCCAAAAGAATGTGGTCTACGGTTTACAGGAGGTAGGTCATAAATAAGCTGACCCCGGCTAGTTGTCAGAAAATCCAGCTCAGAGGCCAGCTTCATGGCCATTGTATCCCCAAGTCTGTGGCAGATGTTGTGCATTAGCTAATCCTATTTCCAATTCCCTTTTCCTTGCTGCTTCCCACTGAAGAGGCAATACAGCTAAATACTTGCTTTTCCAGCCCCTCTGGCAGCTAGAGGGACCTTGTGATCTAGTTTTGGCCAATAAGAAGCAAAATTGACAGGGTGATCTGAAAAAGCTCTCCTATTTTTGATTAAGAGGGAGAACCAGTCTAATGTAGCTCTTTGCTCTTTCTTGCCTCATTATATTCAAGATGGTTATAGCTACAGCAGCAATCTTGTGACCATGAAGGAAAAGCTGAGAGAACTCCATGTCCTTGTTAAGCCAGTGACCTAATGCAACTGCCTACTCAGACTTTTTGTCATGCAAGAAACAAATAACCTCTGTATGTTTAAGCCACTAAAGTTTTAGGCTTCTGGGACTTGTAGCAAATCTATTTCTATCTGATAAAGGCACCTAGTAGGCAGTCAAGAAATAGTGATTGAAGTCACAAATGATGTGATCACCTGAGTTGAATCTTAACAGATTGGGGTGTTCTGGGGGTATTCTAGTCAGAGGAAATTGAAATAAGATGTACAAAAGCTTGAAGCAGGAAGCCATGAGGAGCTCACAAAGAAACCACTGACAAGTATTCCCCTATTGCTAATGTTTGAGGCAGGCAGTGGTTGGGTATAAGCCCCTGCATTTGTAGCATTTGACTACAAGTCCCAGCATCCTAACTTCAGTGACTTCAACAGATAGAGGGTGTCTTTTCTTGCATGACAAAAAGTCTGAGAGTAGGCAGCTGCATTGGATCTGGAGAAGCAGACAATGAAGGCCAGATTACAATAGTTTCCTTAGGTACAAAGAAAGTTCCAGGTTTCAGCGACTGAGAAATCTCCATGTTAACCCCTGCCACTGCAGAATTACAGTCAGAACCACCATGAATTTTTCCTGTCAGTCACTATATTAGGTACCATTGCTGATTAACAAATTAACCCCAAATTTAGCAGGTTAAAATAATACACATTTATTATCTCATAGTTTCTATGGGTTGGGAATATGTCTATACATTGCTTAAGTGGTTCTTCTGGTTTAGAGTCTCTCACAAGGCTGCAGTCAAGATGTTCACAGGCCTGTGGTCTCATCTGAAGACTTGATTGGGGAATCGCCCACTTCCATGTACACTAATGTGCTATGGGCATGATTTAATTCCTCACGGGCTTTTGGCACCAGAGGTCCCCTTTCAGTTCTTTGCCCCAGGGGTCTCCCCATGAGGCAACTCATAGCAGGACAGATGACTTCATCAGAGTGAGCAAACAAGAAAGCAAAAGGGAAGCCAGAGACTTTTTGTAAACTCTATGGAGTGAAAGCCCACTATTTTGCTGTATTCTGTTTAGTAGAAGCAAGTTATTAGGCCCAGCCCACACTCAAGGGGAGGGACTGCAGATGAGTACTAGGAGGTGAGGCTCACTGGGAGCCACCTCCTCTCTCCTTCTCCTCTCTACTTCTCCTCCCTTGTCATGGGCAATAGCTGTAGTACCCACTTCATTATTGACATGATCATCGCCACAGCCACAGTAATTTATTAAATGCATCTTTTATACCAGACTTCTCATACATATCTCATTTATCCTCGCAACAAACCTATAAGAGGATATCATATTATCTTCATCTTGCATATAAGGAAACCACAGCTCAGAGAAGGACTGTGATTTGCCTCCCCATCACATAGCTTAACTCCAGTAGAGCTCACCACTTGAGGAGGGAGCACCTCAGAGGCAGGAGAGCCATGTCTGCCAGCATGCCCTTGAGCCCAGGTTGTTGGTTGCTTTCCTTTAACCTAACCCTAGCCCTGAAATCCTCAGATGGAGCAGACTGGAAGGTGGACAGGACCCTCAAAATGCTTCAGCCCTAGATAAAGGACAATAGGTAAAATCAGAAAAGATCTGTAGATTAGATACTCATCTTGTAACAATCTTAATTTCCTGATTTGAATCATTGTTCTTTAGTTATATAAGAAAATATCTTTCTTTTTAGAAAACACATACTGAAGTACTTAGGGATAAAAAGGTATTACATCTACAACTTACCCTTAAACAATTTAGGAAAAAAAATTATAGGTAAAAACGTGTGTGTTGTGTGTGTGTGTGTGTGTGTGTGTGTGTGTTGCGTAGAGAGATAGGATGAGTGACAAACCAAATGTGGTAAGATGTTAACATTTGGGAATTTGGGTAAAAGATACATAGAAATTCTTGGCTCAAATTTTGCAACTCTACTTGCAAATCCAAAAGTATTTTTAAATAAGCAGGTTTTTTTGTTTGTTTTCTTTTTAAGTAACAGTCTACTCTGGGACCTAGTCTCACTTGGACTATCAGAGATGACATATGGGGGTCTTACATACCTACTTTTGATTTCAGGGTAACCTATCAGAGCCCAGGGAGGGTATAGAGCTTATAAGAATAGCATGCTCTCTGCATCAGGCTGTCTGCATTCCAGTTTGTAGCTTCTAAGGTCCCTGAGCTGGATAGGTGACCACTCAGGACTGTGGAAAGGATTTGGGAAAGTAAGGGGATTACTGTGACAGAGTATTGAGCACAGGTCCTGGTCCAT
>NW_022633239.1:0-6743 GCF_010015895.1 Lontra canadensis
CACATAGACCAGTGGAACAGAGTAGAGGGCCCAGATATGGACCCTCATCTCTATGGTCAAATAATCTTTGAGAAAACAGGAAAAAATATACAGTGGAAAAAAGACAGTCTCTTCAATAAATGGTGCTGGGAATACTGGACAGCTATATGCAGAAGAATGAAACTCGACCATTCTCTTACACCGTACACAACGATAAACTCAAAATGGATAAAAGATCTCAATGTGAGACAGGAATCCACCAGAATCCTAGAGGAGATCATAGGCAGTAACCTCTTCGATATCAGCCACAGCAACTTCTTTCAAGATATGTCTCCAAAGGCAATGGAAACAAAAGCGAAGATGAACTTTTGGGACTTCATCAAGATCAAAAGCTTCTGCACAGCAAAGGAAACAGTCAAAAAAATAAAGATGCAACCCACGGAATGGGAGAAGATATTTGCAAATGACAGTACTGACAAAAGCTTGATATCCAGGCTCTATAAAGATCTCCTGAAACTCAACACACACAAAACAGACAATCATGTCAAAAAATGGGCAGAAGATATGAACAGACACTTCTCCAATGAAGATATACAAATGTCTATCAGACACATGAAAAATGTTCATCATCACTAGCCATCAGGGAGATTCAAATTAAAACCACATTGAGATACCACCTTACACCAGTTAGAATGGCCAAAATTAGCAAGACAGGAAACAACATGTGTTGGAGGGGATGTGGAGAAAGGGGAACCCTCTTACACTGTTGGTGGGAATGCAAGTTTGTGCAGCCACTTTGGAGAACAGTGTGGAGATTCCTCAAGAAATTAAAAATAGAGCTTCCCTATGACCCTGCCATTGCACTACTGGGTTTTAACCCCAAAGATACAGATGTAGTGAAAAGATGAGCCATCTGTACCCCAATATTTATAGCAGCAATGGCCACGGTCGCCAAACTGTGGAAAGAACCAAGATGCCCTTCAACGGACGAATGCATAAAGAAGATGTGGTCCATATACACTATGGAGTATTATGCCTCCATCAGAAAGGATGAATACCCAACTTTTATAGCAACATGGACGGGACTGGAAGAGATTATGCTGAGTGAAATAAGTCAAGCAGAGAATGTCAATTATCATATGGTTTCACTTATTTGTGGAGCGTAAGAAATAGCATGGAGGACAAGGGGAGATGGAGAGGAGAAGGGAGTTGGGGGAAATTGGAAGGGGAGGTGAACCACGAGAAACTATGGACTCTGAAAAACAATCTGAGGGTTTTGAAGGTGGGAGGTTATGGGATCCAGGTGGTGGGTATTGGAGAGGGCACGGATTGCCTATAGCACTGGGTGTGGTGCCAAAATAATGAGTACTGTTATGCTGAAAAGATAAAAAATTAAAAAAAAATAAAACGATCCTGGTCATTTGAAAAAAAAATGTCAATCATGACCCAAGCAAAATACCTACTAAACAAATCTGAAGAGATCAGTAACCAAAAAATAAAAGAAAAAGAAAAAAAGAGATAAAAAAGGAGGGTTAGAAGAGAGAATATAATCACACAGGGTGTATAAAACAGGGTCATCTCCTTGTTCTTGAGTGTATTTTGGTCTGTGTGTTAGAAGACACTACATCCCAAAATTGTAAATAAAGCAAAACTTACATATATACAAAAATTGAATAAAGTGAAAGGAAGCCAAAAATGAAGACTATATCTATAAAATGTAAATGTAAAAAATGAAAGTTAAAAAAGACTTAAAAACAAAGCTTTAATAAAATTAGAAACAATGAAAAGGTTAAAAAGAAAATGAAAGCAATGGAAAATTTTAAACTGAAATATAAATGAATCATGAGAAAAAAATCCCTCAAATTCTATATATTATTTTCCCTTAGTGCTGGAGTTTTACAGTCTTGCATGTTCTGTAAAACTGATGTGCACCTGTTCCTCCAGTTGGTCTTCTGGGGGAAGGGCCTGCTGTACTACTTCTCAGGTGTCTTTGCCTGGGCAGAGTTGCACCACCCCTTTACAGGGATTGGACTTAGTGTGAGCTAGTCCTCTGTTTGGCTTTTATTCCCTGAAAGTTTTTTGAGTGTCTTGAGAGGATCAAAATAAAAATGGCCACACCTCATCTCCAGACCTAGAGTGGAAAGATTCGGGTCCCCTTTCTTCAGTAAATTCTCAGGGATGAATAAACCCTCTTCCTTTTTGTGTGTGCCAAAGTCTTCAGACTCCTGCAGTGCACGCCCACACCTATCCTCCCAGGGGAAGGCAGAGGATCCAGGGTTACTGCACTTTGTAGGGCCTTGGCACAGACAGCGGTCACAGGACACTGTGTGCACCTGCTCCACTCCTCCCAGGGGAAGGACATTCTTGTCCTTTGCATGGTCCCCATACTAAGGGCAGTCACCCGATCAAGCCACAGCTCATGGCTTATGTGGCTTATAGTGGACCAAGCTGAGATCCCCCTCATAGGCTTGCTGACCCTTAATTAGTTTCCCTGCTCTAATGTTTAGGAACTCTACTGGCTCAGGCACCCTCATTATTACTGTGACCCTGGGGATCCTGAGACCACACTGTCCCACCTAGAATTCTGCCCCTTTTCATCACCTGAGCATCTTTCAGACACAGATGTTTTCCTGAGCAGGTTTCTAAGGGTTCGATTTTGCCCTCCAGGGCTATATCACTTTCCAGTAGCTGGCCTACTTAGGGTCCCTCTCGCCATCATTTATTTTCCAATATATACTCACAGATTCACTTATCCATACCTCCTACCTTGCAGAAAGTGGTCGTTTTTCTATTTGTAGTGTTCCAGATATTCTTTTTTTTTACATCTCAGGTTGAATTCATGGGTTCAGAATGTTTTAGTATTTAACTAGTCAAATTCAAGGGACCAGACAAATCAAAGTCTCCTACTCTTCAGCCATCTTGCCTCCTCTTCGAGGATCACTTTAATAATGATGATCAAATCTACCATTTAACAAAACAATTGTAGAGGGAATTCAGAATTTCATCTGTAGTATAGAAGAAAGCATAGAATTTAGAAGGCCAGAGTTTGAATCCTGAATCTGCTCGTTTTCAGTTACCCTGTTAACTCTAGGCCTAAGTTTCATTGTCTGTGGAATGACTGTTTCTGGAAAGAACAAATGAGAGCATGGACATGAAAACACTGCAAAATGATAACCAAGTAGAGGTTATTATTAAAATGAATAAAGACCTAACTACATGAGCTCAGTGCTAAGATTTTATGGATTTCTGAATTTTTTTTCTATTCACAACTGTGCCCTTTCAGTGAGAGCATAGACCTTGCTAGGGAAAGGATCAGAAGAAGGGTCATGATCTGGGGTCCAAGTGAAAAAGAACTGAGAGGTTAAAAATAGGTTAACATGGTAACAGAGGCAATTCTTCCATATACGAATTAACAGGTTTGTTAATACTCATTAACTAATTTATTCCTCTTAATAGTTCTATAAGATAAATAAAATTATGGTCATTTTATTTCTCTCAAAACATTCTTCTTGCTGTGCCTGGGTAGCTCTGCTGGTTAAGCATCTGCCTTCAGCTCTGGTCATGATCTCAGGATCCTGGGATGGAGCCCTGCATCATAGCAATCCCTGCTCAACAGGGAGCCTACTTCTACCTCTCCCTCTGCAGCTCCCTCTGCTTGTGCTCTCTTTCTTGCTCTCTTGCTCACTCTTTCCCAAAAATAAATAAATGAATAAATAAATAAATAAATAAATAAATGTATATAGCTCAGGAACGTGTATAAATGGCTAATTCCAATATAGAGAAAACTATTTTCCTGCTGCTGCATTTCTTTGGGGATTGGAATTGTTCAGAGATGTATTAATAATATTTGCTTTGATAAGCTCGTATCAGAAAAGGAGAAAATTGGAGGGAAATAGCCCCAATTCCATCACCCCAGTATAAGTATTTTTAGCAAAGAGATGTATTTCCTCCCAGCTTTCTTGTATCTAAATATTTTCACAGAGTTGAAATTATAGATACACCATTTTGAGTCCCACTTTTAATAAATTCAACATTGTAAGTATTCCCCCAATTTGATACATAGTTTTCATATTCTTAATATTGATGGCTAAAGAGCATTTCAATAAGAGATTATAGTGGACTTTTTAATACCTTTATCTATTCTTTATTAGCTCCAGTTATACAGATGAGGGCAATGAGGCCCAGGAAAGTCAAGCAATGTGTCAAGGGTCCATAGTTAGTGATAAAGTCACAACCAAAGTCACATACTTGTTTAAACACTGTTTTCTTTCCAGTAGGTCTCTCTGCATCTGTTCTATACAAAAAGAAGGGATGAAAAAAGTGTGAAAAATCTGCATATTGTAGTGAGAAGGATGGAGGAAAGTAGTAGAGGGGAGAAATTGGGGAGAGAACAATATTTGAGATTCCATCTTGCCGAAGTCTCTGAATTTTCATCCATAAGAGGTGCCTACATCCTCCTTAACATGCCAAAATATTTCCTTTTAGTCTACTCCTTTTATCATCTAGTGTGAGAGACATGATTTGAAAAATACTATGATATCCAAACTTTGTGCCAAGGGCACCTCTGTTTGTTCCTCTTTTATGGAAAGAGTATTCTTGTCTTATTATCTTCTGACACTCAGTCCTATTAACCTTCTTTGGCTATTTAATGCTTGTCCATTTAATTCTATGAAGTGGCTGCCCTAAAATCCCCAAATGGATAGAATTTCAGGGTCACAGAGGCTTAGTATTTAGAAATTCCAGTTCACTTTGAGGGTAGGGATGGTCAGGTGAGTGTTAGCCATGGTCAGGATCTGGATCCAAATTACTGGGTAGAACCCATTCAGAAGGAGTGGTGAGTTTGTTCAAGGATCATTTGCTCTGGCTGGGTTTGGCCAAGCCACTATTTTGTTCCAGAGACAGTGAAAATTACACAGAGGAGTAATCCTGGGTCCACTACCTCTTGCTTTAATTAAATAAAATATAATACATCTTTGCAAATAACTACTTACTCTTTGCCTAGCCCATAGGAATGAATTCCCAGCCTGGGGTAGAAGAGAAACAAACTTCATATTATTCCTACTGAAAATCCTAAAACATAAGTGTTTACAGAGCTCTCTGAAACCAACCAGCTAGTTTTTACCCTTCTCATTCACATGGGGAGTCTGAGAAAAAAGACAATAAAATTACTTGTCTAAAGCCACAGAATACATATGTCACAGAGTTAAGAATACAATTTAAATGTCCTGAATGTTGGTCCAGTACTTTCAACATTGTACCATAGGCCCATTATTGATGAATCTAAGCTGGGTAGGTGAGTAGGCAAAAAGGAGTAAACCCTACTCTGTCTACACAATTCTTGCAGCTCTACATATATGATCACCTCTCATTGGCACAGCATATAATCTTTAAATGGGATGATTATATCTACCTCAGAGTTATTGTCTGGATTAAATGACTCAATATTTGGAAGGCATTAAAAAGAGTTTGGTAAACAATGTCAGCAAAATGGTACACTAGGAAGTGTCAAGTTCTTGTCTCACCACAGAATATTGAAAAAAAAAAAAAACTAGTGCCATCTAAATCAACTTTATAGGACTTCTGAAAAACAGTAAAAGAGTGACACTAATCAAACACCCAGTCAAGAAAAATCCATTTTAAAAATGATACAAGTGCTTTGTGGTGTTTTTACTAGTCCTTGCTTCACACTATCTCCAGTATAGCAATCTTGGTCCAGAGCAAGTGACAGATGGGTTCCCAGTTCCCTCCCTGAAACCAGAAGACAGAGTAGACTTTCATCTGTTTTAATCATTCTGGTGACTAAGAAAGGAATAATGCAAGGTGCTTGTGTCTGTATTGCATGACTCAGAAAAGAGGTAGGAAAACCTGCAGGAACTGCTCATAAAAGGTACAAGTCAAACTAAGAAACTAAAGATGGTTGAGACAAGAGATTACTGTTGGAAACATAGTGTAGATCATCTGACTCCTATAGGAAATGCTGGGATGAAATTTTCAGGTAATTAATACATTCAAAATCAGCTATATATATGGGGGAATCTAGAAAACCATGAGCATGACCAAACAAGATGTTCAGAAAAATCCTGAAAAGAACTTAAGCTTTTACCTCAGGCTGATTCTTGAGCTCAGAGAAAGCCCAACTAAGTGGTGAATGAGAGCTCTAGCAGAGATCTTATCTGTAAAAACTGTAAGAGATGTTTGTTTCCATTTCCTTCCTTCCTTCCTTCCTCTCTCTCTCTCTTTCTTTCCTTCTTTCTACCTTTCTTTCTTTTTTCACTGGATTTCAAGGAAATCTCTGTCAAAACAGGAGCATAGATGAGCTAAAAGTACAGAAACTTTAGTGATCACACATGATGAGGAATAATCTTTGCAAACTTACTTTGGAAAATATCAAAAGAAGTGGATCACTATACTTTTAACAATGGGAAAAAAACAGCAAATATTGAGGAAACATGGGAAGCTGATTCCCATTGTTACCACATTATAATAGTCAAATACCCAATTTCAAAAACAAAATAAAATTACAAGGTATTAAAAAAAAGAAAAACATGACTCCTACAAATAAACAAACTCTCTCTCTTCACAGATGACATGATTCTTTATATGGAAAACCCAGAAGACTCCACCCCTAAACTACTACAACTCATACAGCAATTCAGTAACGTGGCAGGATACAAAGTCAATGTACAGAAATCAGTGGCTTTCTTATACACTAACAATAAAATACAGAAAGGGAAATTAGAGAATCGATTCCATTTACTATAGCA
>NW_022633240.1:0-6742 GCF_010015895.1 Lontra canadensis
TTACATATTTTGTATGTTATATGAATTATACACTCTGTTCTTATTAAAAAAATTAATTTAGAGAAAAGAAAAAGTTATGAAAATCATAAAAAAGAGAAAAAAACATTGATGATACTGTATTGTTCAAAAATCTGCATATAGCGGCGCCTGGGTGGCTCAGTGGGTTAAAGCCTCTGCCTTTGGCTCGGGTCATGATCACAGGGTCCTGGGATCGAACCCTGCATCGGGCTCTCTGCTCTTCGGGAAGCCTGCTTCCTCCTTTCTCTCTGCCTACTTTGATCTCTGTCTGTCCAATAAATAAATTTAAAAAAAAAATCTGCATATAGTAGACTCTCCCAATTCAAATCCATGCTGCTCAAGGGTCAACTGTACTTGGTTATGCATCAACTATGGGAGGTGAAGAAGAGGAGAGTGTCAGCAAATGTTCCCAGATTTCTGACAGGAGCATATAAGTAGAATAATGAAAAAGTAAATAGAAACTCCACCAGGAAAGATTCATATGAGCTGGGGTAACTGGATAAGATTTGTGCAGGGTATGAGTCAGGAGTGATAAGTTTCAGATGAATAAGAGAGGGAGGAGCCATTAGGGAAGGATATCTTTGGATACCCTAGGTAAGGGTGGGCACATCATTGGTGTTGAAGATGGTGATACTTATTGATAGGTTTAAGTAGAAAAATTGGAATCCTGGAATGTCAGTCTTGATTCTGTAAGGGGAATGAAGAGCCATTTACAATTCAGACCAGCAAATGGTGTATTAATTATACTTCTCTTGAAATAAAGCAAGGGTTATTTGGAATTGGGAGAAGCTAGAGACAGAAACACTAATTATAAAACTATGCCAAAATGAATAAGCAAAAGACAAAGCTTCCAGTAAGAAAATAAACTGAAGACATGAGTTGGTAATCTCCAAAATGGAGTACAAATGATCAATAAAGAAATTTTTCTTATAAAAAAAATGAACTTTATCAGGTTCCAAATAAGTCTGAGAATTAAGATACTATTTTAAGCTATACACTGATCACTTTAAAATGGTAATGCTGATTTTTGTTTGAAAGGTGGCAGAACAGATACTCATACACAGCTGGAGGTAAGTTAGAAGGACATTTGGAAAGATCATTTTTAAAGTTTTGGTAACTGATATTATATAAGTCACTCTTTCCACTTCTTGGCATTTATCTAGAGGAGATAATCAGAGATTCACAAAAATGTATATACATCGATGCCCATACTAGTGCTATTTATGAAAAGAAGAAATTAGTCATGAAGTAAATATGCAAATGTGGGGATTAAATGCATAAAGTTTGATGTATTTTTGAAAAAATAATATACCGAATTAAAATCATGTTTTTGAAGAAACGTGAGAAGCAACCAGAAGTGTGTACAACAAAATGTGGATAGTTGTTTTAACTAGCTCATAGTGATGAGGGAACAGAAGGCTGGCTGAGGACAAAGCGAAAGGCTGACATGTTGCAATCTTTCCCCACCCCCATTCCTGGGTGGGACATACGTGACATGGAATCTCCCAATTATCCTAATGTTAATATCTTGCTAAAAGGGAAAAACAACCTTGAGGATGGCAGAGCCTCTGGTATCCCAGTATCTTGTAGACCCTCTTTAGCATATGAAAGTTCTATTGAAACTTTCCTTTTCCTTACCTCTCCCCAACTCCCTGATACATAACCTGCCACCCCTCACAACCCTGCTGCAGCATCTCTTCCTGCCCATGGGTCCTGTCCCCATGCTTTAGTAAATCACCTTTTTGCACCAGAAAGGTCTTAAGAATTCTTTCTTGGCCATAGGCTCCAGACCTCCCCCCACTGAATCTCACCTACATTCTAGAACTTCATCAATAGCTGCACCAAAAATTATGCTTTGGGGGCGCCTGGGTGGCACAGTCATTTAAGCATCAGACTCTTGGTGCTGGCTCAGGTTATGATCTCAGTATATTGAGATCAAGCCCAGTATCAGGCTCCTCACTCAGTGTGGAGTCTGCTTAAGGCTCTCTCCCTCTCCCTCTGCCCCTCCTCCCTGCACTCTCTCTCTTTCTAAAAATAAATAAATCTTTTTTAAAAATTTACTTTTTAAAATTTATTTTGTGATTTTTTTTAATAATTAGAGAAAGCACAATAATAAATTCTACTTTTAAAAGCTATTACAATAGCTCAGTACAAGATCATTGGACTAGGCCGGTGAGAATGAGAATAAAGAGAAAGAAAGATATGAGAAATTTTTGAGAGAAAAACTAGATTAAGAGAATTGATTAGATTTAGAATGTGGATGATGAGAAAATAGTAGAGCTATGATTGGAAATAGGAAAGTCGCATGACTTTTTGAAAAACTTGGTGTTGGGAATGTTTAAAGAATGTATTCAGTACTCTATAGGAGAAATAAGATTACTGCTAAGGAAAAAGGTCAGGTGGGTAAATTCACAGAAGAAAAGAACAGAAAAAAGACTGAGAACTGGATCAAGGTTTTACTGGTCCAATGCTTCTTTTAGCATTTCAATAATAGAGATAATAGGATTTGTATTTAAAGTCAGTAACTAGAAGAATAATGCTTTTTGACAGCTGCATATACACTCACTGGATGAGATTATAAATTAACTTGCTTAAAGCTATTTACTTTAGTTATGTCTGGGCACTGTGGTTTTAGTCAGGAGACATGCCAGATGTAATTTACGTTATGTAGGTATTAAGGAAAAATCTTGTGATGCTGCTGGCTTATGTTTCAGGGGGAAAAAAGAGAATTTTTTTAATAGTTACTTATTCAATTGGTTTTATTTTGGATTAATTAATTTCAGAAACTAATATTTTATGACTACTTTACATGAAAGACTTGATAAATAATAATTGGAGAAAATTTGCTAGCTCTTGGTTCAATATAGAAGGCACCATAAAATCTATCTCTAGAATTTGTTTTCACAAAGTTCATTCTTCTTTATTTAAAATATTTCAAATCATTTATAAGTAACATGTCTAAACCCAGCATTGAGGATTTTAGAGGAGAATTGTTTAAAATTAGTTCTAATATACATGCTATATTATTTATTAGCAGAAAAATAATAAATAAAGATGTGTTCTTCCTTTATTAGAAGAGCTACCATCCAGTTAAGCAATTCCACTCCTAGGTATTTATCCAAAGAAGACAAAAACACTAACTGAAAAGACAAATGCACTCTTGTGTTTATCACCACATTATTTACAGTAGCCAAGACACAGAAGAAACCTAAATGCCCATAATTACTTGAACAGATAAAGAAGGTTGTGGAATATATATATATATATATATATATATATATATATACCCATCTGTGTTGTCACAAACAACAAGATTTCATTCTATTTAATGGCTCTCAGTAATATTCCACATATATGTGGAATATTACTGAGAGCCATTAAATAGAATGAAATCTTGTTGTTTGTGACAACACAGATGGGTATATATATATATATATATATATATATATATATATTCCACAACCTTCTTTATCTGTTCAAGTAATTATGGGCATTTAGGTTTCTTCTGTGTCTTGGCTACTGTAAATAATGTGGTGATAAACACAAGAGTGCATTTGTCTTTTCAGTTAGTGTTTTTGTCTTCTTTGGATAAATACCTAGGAGTGGAATTGCTTAACTGGATGGTAGCTCTTCTAATAAAGGAAGAACACATCTTTATTTATTATTTTTCTGCTAATAAATAATATAGCATGTATATTAGAACTAATTTTAAACAATTCTCCTCTAAAATCCTCAATGCTGGGTTTAGACATGTTACTTATAAATGATTTGAAATATTTTAAATAAAGAAGAATGAACTTTGTGAAAACAAATTCTAGAGATAGATTTTATGGTGCCTTCTATATTGAACCAAGAGCTAGCAAATTTTCTCCAATTATTATTTATCAAGTCTTTCATGTAAAGTAGTCATAAAATATTAGTTTCTGAAATTAATTAATCCAAAATAAAACCAATTGAATAAGTAACTATTAAAAAAATTCTCTTTTTTCCCCCTGAAACATAAGCCAGCAGCATCACAAGATTTTTCCTTAATACCTACATAACGTAAATTACATCTGGCATGTCTCCTGACTAAAACCACAGTGCCCAGACATAACTAAAGTAAATAGCTTTAAGCAAGTTAATTTATAATCTCATCCAGTGAGTGTATATGCAGCTGTCAAAAAGCATTATTCTTCTAGTTACTGACTTTAAATACAAATCCTATTATCTCTATTATTGAAATGCTAAAAGAAGCATTGGACCAGTAAAACCTTGATCCAGTTCTCAGTCTTTTTTCTGTTCTTTTCTTCTGTGAATTTACCCACCTGACCTTTTTCCTTAGCAGTAATCTTATTTCTCCTATAGAGTACTGAATACATTCTTTAAACATTCCCAACACCAAGTTTTTCAAAAAGTCATGCGACTTTCCTATTTCCAATCATAGCTCTACTATTTTCTCATCATCCACATTCTAAATCTAATCAATTCTCTTAATCTAGTTTTTCTCTCAAAAATTTCTCATATCTTTCTTTCTCTTTATTCTCATTCTCACCGGCCTAGTCCAATGATCTTGTACTGAGCTATTGTAATAGCTTTTAAAAGTAGAATTTATTATTGTGCTTTCTCTAATTATTAAAAAAAATCACAAAATAAATTTTAAAAAGTAAATTTTTAAAAAAGATTTATTTATTTTTAGAAAGAGAGAGAGTGCAGGGAGGAGGGGCAGAGGGAGAGGGAGAGAGCCTTAAGCAGACTCCACACTGAGTGAGGAGCCTGATACTGGGCTTGATCTCAATATACTGAGATCATAACCTGAGCCAGCACCAAGAGTCTGATGCTTAAATGACTGTGCCACCCAGGCGCCCCCAAAGCATAATTTTTGGTGCAGCTATTGATGAAGTTCTAGAATGTAGGTGAGATTCAGTGGGGGGAGGTCTGGAGCCTATGGCCAAGAAAGAATTCTTAAGACCTTTCTGGTGCAAAAAGGTGATTTACTAAAGCATGGGGACAGGACCCATGGGCAGGAAGAGATGCTGCAGCAGGGTTGTGAGGGGTGGCAGGTTATGTATCAGGGAGTTGGGGAGAGGTAAGGAAAAGGAAAGTTTCAATAGAACTTTCATATGCTAAAGAGGGTCTACAAGATACTGGGATACCAGAGGCTCTGCCATCCTCAAGGTTGTTTTTCCCTTTTAGCAAGATATTAACATTAGGATAATTGGGAGATTCCATGTCACGTATGTCCCACCCAGGAATGGGGGTGGGGAAAGATTGCAACATGTCAGCCTTTCGCTTTGTCCTCAGCCAGCCTTCTGTTCCCTCATCACTATGAGCTAGTTAAAACAACTATCCACATTTTGTTGTACACACTTCTGGTTGCTTCTCACGTTTCTTCAAAAACATGATTTTAATTCGGTATATTATTTTTTCAAAAATACATCAAACTTTATGCATTTAATCCCCACATTTGCATATTTACTTCATGACTAATTTCTTCTTTTCATAAATAGCACTAGTATGGGCATCGATGTATATACATTTTTGTGAATCTCTGATTATCTCCTCTAGATAAATGCCAAGAAGTGGAAAGAGTGACTTATATAATATCAGTTACCAAAACTTTAAAAATGATCTTTCCAAATGTCCTTCTAACTTACCTCCAGCTGTGTATGAGTATCTGTTCTGCCACCTTTCAAACAAAAATCAGCATTACCATTTTAAAGTGATCAGTGTATAGCTTAAAATAGTATCTTAATTCTCAGACTTATTTGGAACCTGATAAAGTTCATTTTTTTTATAAGAAAAATTTCTTTATTGATCATTTGTACTCCATTTTGGAGATTACCAACTCATGTCTTCAGTTTATTTTCTTACTGGAAGCTTTGTCTTTTGCTTATTCATTTTGGCATAGTTTTATAATTAGTGTTTCTGTCTCTAGCTTCTCCCAATTCCAAATAACCCTTGCTTTATTTCAAGAGAAGTATAATTAATACACCATTTGCTGGTCTGAATTGTAAATGGCTCTTCATTCCCCTTACAGAATCAAGACTGACATTCCAGGATTCCAATTTTTCTACTTAAACCTATCAATAAGTATCACCATCTTCAACACCAATGATGTGCCCACCCTTACCTAGGGTATCCAAAGATATCCTTCCCTAATGGCTCCTCCCTCTCTTATTCATCTGAAACTTATCACTCCTGACTCATACCCTGCACAAATCTTATCCAGTTACCCCAGCTCATATGAATCTTTCCTGGTGGAGTTTCTATTTACTTTTTCATTATTCTACTTATATGCTCCTGTCAGAAATCTGGGAACATTTGCTGACACTCTCCTCTTCTTCACCTCCCATAGTTGATGCATAACCAAGTACAGTTGACCCTTGAGCAGCATGGATTTGAATTGGGAGAGTCTACTATATGCAGATTTTTTTTTTAAATTTATTTATTGGACAGACAGAGATCAAAGTAGGCAGAGAGAAAGGAGGAAGCAGGCTTCCCGAAGAGCAGAGAGCCCGATGCAGGGTTCGATCCCAGGACCCTGTGATCATGACCCGAGCCAAAGGCAGAGGCTTTAACCCACTGAGCCACCCAGGCGCCGCTATATGCAGATTTTTGAACAATACAGTATCATCAATGTTTTTTTCTCTTTTTTATGATTTTCATAACTTTTTCTTTTCTCTAAATTAATTTTTTTAATAAGAACAGAGTGTATAATTCATATAACATACAAAATATGTAA
>NW_022633241.1:0-6737 GCF_010015895.1 Lontra canadensis
AGTGCGCTGGCTGGCTGGCCCGGAGCTCCTGGGATTTAAGAACTCCACGAGCATGTTCCTTCCTGCCTCCCTCGCTCTCCAAGGTGAGAGCTATAGAGACCACTCCTGGGGCTCTGGGCTGAACTTCGTACATCACAGCGACCTAGAAATTTGGGGACATGTGACTTCAAGGGTGCACTTCCTGTAGAAAGCAAGGTCTCTCTGCTCCATGAAATATGTATGTAAGGTTAACTGTGTTATGGTCCAAAATATAGTTGGAAGGATGAATTTCTGAGAATCTGAAAAATTGGTCAATGACTGTCCAGAGCTTACATGATCTACTTGACCACGCAATTGCCTTCGTTAAATCTAGTTCTTTCTTCCAATGTTTAAAGTTTGGGTAATTTTAGTCAATGTAACATTAAGACTGCTCTTGATTTACTTCAAAAAACCCTTTACAGAGATACAAAGTGAGAAAACTCGAAGTGGGGCAGGGCGTCCTGGAGCTTCCAAACGGGATGGGAAGCCACGTGTGTCAAAGACATGTGGGGAGGTCTGTGGTGGTGCAGTGGGCTGGAGGGGTGTCCGAATGAGTCTGAAACCCTGGGCAGGAACAAGAAGCACTCGCGGTCTGACTCTGAGGGGGCTCCCTTCTTCAAATGCAGGGACGTCTTCCTGCCTCGGGCAGGGTAGGCACGTGAGAATGGTGACCTATCCCGTAGGATCTGTACCTTGTGAATTCCAGCATTGTTCTGTGTCTGCTGTGTCTCCCCGCTGCCCCCATCTCCCCCGAGTAGAGAGTCTCCCATGAGGATAGGGTTCCTATTTGACCAGAAGTGACCTGCGTGTTTCTCCCTGAAGTTGGAGGGTCGGCATCCCCAGTGTAGGAACCCCAGGCTCAGAAGTCACCAGAAGGTGACGTATGAAGAACATGTACTTGTGGTGAAATTGTATTTTGATATATTGAGAGATTTTTCTGTCTTCCTCCCCATACCCCCAAGCCACCGCATGGTCCTTTATTTTTTTTAGAGAATTATTTTTATATGCTCTTTAATGTTTTTGAATTCCAGTTAAGCTACAGTGTTAGGTCAGTTCCAGGTGTATAATATAGTGACCGACACTTCCCAACGACCCCGGTGATCATCATGACAAATGTGCTCCTTACTGCCCATCACCTGTTCCCTCTGTCTCCCGGCCCCTGCCCTCTGCTGACCATCAGCTCTGAACCATTGAGAGTCTGCTCCTTGCTCTCCCTCATCCCCCACCCCCTGCCCCATTTGCTCCTTGTTTTGTTAAATTCCACATGAGTGAAATCATAGGGTATTTGCCTTTTTTTTCTTCTTTTTGGCTTAGCATTCTCTTCTCTACGTGCACCCATTTTGCCAATGGCAGGATTCCTTTCTTTTTATGGCTGATATTCTGTGTGTGTCTGTGTGATGCCCGTCTTCACCAATCAGCGGACATTTGGCCTGTTTTCCTAATTCAGCTCTTGTCTGTAGTGTTGCCATAAACAGCAGGGTGCGTGCACGTCTTTGGTTTAGTATTTCTGCATTCTCTGTGTAAGTAACCGGTAGTGAGGTTGTCGGACTGTAGGGTAGCTCTGTTTTTAACTTTCTCAAAAAAATCCGTCCTGTCTGCCACGGTGGCTTTCCCGCCAATGGTGCAATCGGGTCCCCTTCTCCGCATCCTCACTGACACCTGTTGTTTCTCGTGGTGTCGGTGTTAGCCGCTCTGACAGGTGTGAGGTGGTCTCTCGTGGCTCTGATTTGTGTTTCCCTCTTAATGAGTGACGTTGAGCATCCTCTCGCGTGTCTGTGGGACATCTGAAGTCATCTTTAGGAAAGTGTCATTCAGGACATCTGCCCACTGAGTTATTCATCTGGTGATGCTTTATAAGGTCTTTAGATAGTTTGGATATAAATCCGTATCTGGTAAATCATTTGCAAATATTTTTTCACATGCCGAGGTTGCCTTTTAGTTTGTTGATTATTTTCTTCACTGCGAAATTTTTAATTTTGATGTAGTCCTGAGAGTTTATTTTGTGTTTGCTTTGCCTCAGGAAAGGTCTAGGAAAATGCTGCCGTGGCTGATGTCAGAGAAATTCCCGCCTGTGCTGTATTCTGGGATTTTTATGGTTTCGGGTCTTTCATGTTTGGGTCTTTCATCCATTTTGAGATTGTCTTTGTGTACGGTGTGAGAAAGTCATCCCGTTTCATTCTTTTGCATGATTCTGTCCAGTTCTCCCAACACTGTTTTCATGAAGAGAATTGTTTCCTCTATTGGATAGTTTGTCATCCCTTGTCTGAGATTAACTAAGCATATATTACTGGGTTTTCTCTTCTGTTGATCCATTGGCCTGTTTTTGTGCCGGACCACACCGTTGTGATGACTGCAGCTCTGTAACGTATGTAGTCTGAAGTCCAGACTGAGGCCTCCAGCTTTGATTCTCTTCGTCATGACCGCTTCGGATATCCATGTCTTCTGTGGTTGCAGACCTATGTTAGGATTTTTGGTTCCAGCTCTGAAAAATGCCGCTGGTATTTGGACAGCAACTGCATTAAATCTGCAGATTGCTTCGGGTATGACAGACAATTTCAGAACGTGCTTCCCATCCACGAGCATGGGAGGTCTTTCCATTTCTTTGTGTCCTCTTCAGCTTCCTTCATCACCATCCTGTCGTTTTTGGAGGACAGGACTTTCACCTCCTTGGTTAGGTTTATTCTCAGAAATTTTATTCCTTTTGGTGCAATTGCAACTGGGATTGATCCCTTCGTTTTTCCTTCTGCTGGTTTGTTTTTGGGGCATAGAAATGCAACGGATTTCTGTACACTGATTTTGTATCCTCTGACGTCACTCCATTCATTTCAGTTCCCCCAGTTTTTTGGTCCAGTCTCTAGGGTTTTCTACATCGAGAACCATGTCATCAGCAGATAGTGAAAGTTTTACTTTGTCCTCACTGATTCGGATTCCTTTCATTTTTGTCTTATTGCTGTGGCCAGGACTTCCAGTACTAGGTGAATAAAGGTGGTGACAGTGTGATCCCAGGGTCCTGGGATCGAGTCCCATGTTGGGCTCCCACAGCGAGCCTGCTTCTCCCTCTCCCTCTCCCCATCCTCCCCCAACCCCCGCCCCAGGCTTGTGCACAGTAGCTCACTCTTTCACTCTAATAAATCTTAAAAAAAAAAAAAGTGACAGGGCCATCCCTCTTGTGTTTCTTTTTAATTAATTAATTAATTAATTTATTTATTTTTTAAAAAGATTTTATTTATTTGTCAGAATGAGCACAGGCAGACAGAGTGGCAGGCAGAGGCAGATGGAGAAGCAGGGTCCTGCTGAGCAAGGAGCCCGATGTGGGACTCGATCCCAGGATGCTGGGATCATGACCTGAGCCGAAGGCAGCAGCTTAACCAACTGAGCCACCCAGGCGTCCCATCCCTCTTGTGTTTCTGACTGTAGAGTAAAAAGTCTGGTTTTGCCTCCTTTAGAGGATAATAATTATGGTTTTTCATATATGGACTTCATTATGTGGAGGTGAGTTCCCTCTAAACCTACTTTGTTGAGGGTTTTATCATGAATGGAGGTTGGACTTCGTCCACGGCTTTTTCTCCATCCAATGAGATGATCATGTGTGTTTTCCCTTCTCCTACTGATGTGACGTATCATGTCGATTGCTTAGCAACTGTCCAACCACCCTTGCATCCCAGGAATAAATCCCACTCGATCATCACGAATGAATACATTGGGAATGTATTGTTGAATTGGTTTGCTAATATGTTGGGAATTTTGCATCTGTATTCATCAGGGTAGTTTTGGCCTCTTGGATGAATCTGTAAATTTTCCCTTTCTATTTTTAGAAGAGTTTGAGAAAAATAGGTGTTAACTCTTCTTTAAACGTTTGGTAGAAGGCACCTGTAATGGTGTGTGGTTCTGGACTTCAGTTTGTTGGGCGTTTTTGTTACTGGTTCAATTTCATTACTGGTAATTGGGCTGTTCAAATTTTCTATTTCTTCCTCGTTTAATTTTGGGAGATCCTAGGTTTCTAGGAATTTATCCATTTCTCTTAGGTTGTCCAATCTGTTGGCATATGATTTTTCATGATGTTATAATCTTTTGTACTTCTATGGTGTTGGTAGTTCTAGATCTGATTTTTAGACCCCTCCCCCTTTTTTTTAATCTGGCTAGATGGTTACTGATTTTCTTCTTAGAATGAGCACTGGGTTTCATTGACCTGTTCTATTGGGTTTTTTTAGTTACTATATCATTTATTTCTGTGTTAATCTTTATTATTTCCTTCCTTATACTGGATTTAGGAGTAATTTTTTTTTTTTTTTTTAAGCTCCTTTAGGTATAAGGTTAGGTTGTTTCTTTGGAACTTTTCTCCGTGTTGTAGGCCTATATTACTATATATACTTCCTCTTTGGACTATTTTTGCTGCATCCCAGAAATTTTGGACCATTTTTTTTCATTTTCCCCTGTATTTTATTTTTTTATTATTTATTTGAAAAAGAGCATGAGCAGGGCGAGAGGGAGAAAAAGACTCCCCAGCTGAGCAGGGATCCTGATGTGGGGCTTAATCCCAGACCCCTGGGATCATGGCCTGAGCCACTTAGGCCGCCCCTTCCACATATCTTTAAAATCTCTTCTTGGATTTCCTTGGTTGACTATTTTGTTTAATAACATGTTGTTTAACCTTCATGGATTTGGGATCTTTCCAGACTGTTTCAGGTGGTTAACATCTAGTTTCCCAGCCTTGTGGTCAGAAAAGGTACATGGTAGGACTTAAGGCTTTTGTATTTGTTGAGGCTTGTTTTGTGGCCTCGTATGTGACCTCTTCTGGAGAATGTCCCATGTGCACTCGAATGTGTATCCTGCTGTTTTAGGGTGGAATGTTATGAATATGTCAAGGCCATCTGGTCCAGGGCGTCATTCAGGTCACTGTTTCCTTGTTTATTTTCTGTTTGGTCTTTCCATTGATGTAAGTGGGGTGTTAGAATCACCTAATATTCTTGTATTCTCATCAATTAGTTCCTTTATGTTTGTTACCATTTGTTTTGTATATGTGGGTGCTCCAATGTTGGGTGCCAAAATATTTATAGTTGTTCTATCCTCTTGTTGGATTGTTTCTTATCTCTTGTTATAGGCTTTGTTTCCAAGTCCAGTTTTTCAATACAAGTTTTAGTATTCTGGCTTTCTTTTGACCTCCATTTGCCTGATAAATTTTCTTCCGTTGCCTGAGTATCACTGGGCAGGTGTCTTTAGGTCAAGAATGAGTGTCTTGTAGGCAGCATATGGATGTGTCTTGCTTCTTTAATCCATTCTCACATCCTATGTCTTGATCAGAGTGTGTTTAGTCCATTAACATTCAAAGTAATTATTGATATATATATACATTTATAGCCATTTTATTACTTGTTCTTTGGTGGTTTCTGGAGATCTTCTCTGGCTCATTTTGTCTTTCATGTTTCACGGATTTTCTTTAGTGATCCATTTGGATTTCTTTTAATTTTTTGCATGTTTATTAGTGGTTTTGATATGTTTGACATTAGGTTTGTATATAACCATTTCTAAAAATACCCATCTATATTTCATTGATGGCTATTCAAATTTGAACCCATCTTTTCTTTTCCCCACATGTCAGGTATATGTTAATATATTTGTCCTTCTGTATTGATTTCCTTGGCTGATTTTTACAGAAATATTCATTTTTACTGCGTTTGTGTTTACTGCCTTTGTGCTGTCACTTTTGGAGTCCCCCAGGTCCTCAGAGACCACTTTAATATTTCCTACAGGGCTGGTTTAGTGGCCATGAACTCCTTTAGTTTCTGTTTGGGGAGCTCTTTCTCTTTCCTTGTATTCTGAATGACATCCTTGTTGGATAGAGTATTTTTGGCTGCAGGTTTTCCCCATTTAGCACTTTGAGTAGATCATGTCATTTGCTACAGGCCTGCCAAGTTTCTGCTAAAGAATCTACAGCTAGCCTTGTGGGGTTTCCCTTGTTAGTTAATAACTTCTTTTGCCTTGCTTCTTTTAAATTTTTCCTTTATCACTATACTCTGAAATGTAATTGTAATATGTCATGGTGTTGGCCTCCTTTTGCTGATTTTGATGGGAAATCTCTGTTCCTCCTGGATCTGGATGTCTGTTTCCTTCCCCAGTTTCAGCTATTATTATCTCAAAGATATTTCCTGCTCCCTTTGATCTCTTCTTCTTCTGGAACTCCTATAACAATAACAACAGTAATAATAATTATATATAATATATATCATATAATAATAATAATATAATAACAAATGTTATTACTTTTGATGGAGTCACTGAGTTCCCAAAGACTAGTCTATGGTACACAGTTCTTTATCTTGTTGAGTTTTTTACTTTCCCACACTTTGTCATTGATTCCCATGCTGCTACCAGCCTAATGTTCTTTGAATCAAGCCTGTTTCTAATCTTATTTTTTGCATTCTTCACCTATGATTCTTTTTTTTTTTAACTTTGTTTTCAACGGTTTTATGTATTTGGGTGCTCCTGTGTTGGGTGCATAAATATTTATAATTGTTCTAGTTGGATTGTCCCTTTATTATAGTGTCATTATGTGTCTCTTGTTACAGGCTTTGTTTTAAATTCTATTTCCCCAAATTCAGTACTGCTACTCTGGCTTTCTTTTGACCATCATTTGCAAGACAAATATTTCTCCAACCCCCTAAGTATCATTGTGGAGGTGATTTTTAGGTCTAAAAGAGTCTGTGGTAGGCAGCATACAG
>NW_022633242.1:0-6737 GCF_010015895.1 Lontra canadensis
AGTGCGCTGGCTGGCTGGCCCGGAGCTCCTGGGATTTAAGAACTCCACGAGCATGTTCCTTCCTGCCTCCCTCGCTCTCCAAGGTGAGAGCTATAGAGACCACTCCTGGGGCTCTGGGCTGAACTTCGTACATCACAGCGACCTAGAAATTTGGGGACATGTGACTTCAAGGGTGCACTTCCTGTAGAAAGCAAGGTCTCTCTGCTCCATGAAATATGTATGTAAGGTTAACTGTGTTATGGTCCAAAATATAGTTGGAAGGATGAATTTCTGAGAATCTGAAAAATTGGTCAATGACTGTCCAGAGCTTACATGATCTACTTGACCACGCAATTGCCTTCGTTAAATCTAGTTCTTTCTTCCAATGTTTAAAGTTTGGGTAATTTTAGTCAATGTAACATTAAGACTGCTCTTGATTTACTTCAAAAAACCCTTTACAGAGATACAAAGTGAGAAAACTCGAAGGGGGGCAGGGCGTCCTGGAGCTTCCAAACGGGATGGGAAGCCACGTGTGTCAAAGACATGTGGGGAGGTCTGTGGTGGTGCAGCGGGCTGGAGGGGTGTCCGAATGAGTCTGAAACCCTGGGCAGGAACAAGAAGCACTCGTGGTCTGACTCTGAGGGGGCTCCCTTCTTCAAATGCAGGGACGTCTTCCTGCCTCGGGCAGGGTAGGCACGTGAGAATGGTGACCTATCCCGTAGGATCTGTACCTTGTGAATTCCAGCATTGTTCTGTGTCTGCTGTGTCTCCCCGCTGCCCCCATCTCCCCCGAGTAGAGAGTCTCCCGTGAGGATAGGGTTCCTATTTGACGAGAAGTGACCTGCGTGTTTCTCCCTGAAGTTGGAGGGTCGGCATCCCCAGTGTAGGAACCCCAGGCTCAGAAGTCACCAGAAGGTGACGTATGAAGAACATGTACTTGTGGTGAAATTGTATTTTGATATATTGAGAGATTTTTCTGTCTTCCTCCCCATACCCCCAAGCCACCGCATGGTCCTTTATTTTTTTTAGAGAATTATTTTTATATGCTCTTTAATGTTTTTGAATTCCAGTTAAGCTACAGTGTTAGGTCAGTTCCAGGTGTATAATATAGTGACCGACACTTCCCAACGACCCCGGTGATCATCATGACAAATGTGCTCCTTACTGCCCATCACCTGTTCCCTCTGTCTCCCGGCCCCTGCCCTCTGCTGACCATCAGCTCTGAACCATTGAGAGTCTGCTCCTTGCTCTCCCTCATCCCCCACCCCCTGCCCCATTTGCTCCTTGTTTTGTTAAATTCCACATGAGTGAAATCATAGGGTATTTGCCTTTTTTTTCTTCTTTTTGGCTTAGCATTCTCTTCTCTACGTGCACCCATTTTGCCAATGGCAGGATTCCTTTCTTTTTATGGCTGATATTCTGTGTGTGTCTGTGTGATGCCCGTCTTCACCAATCAGCGGACATTTGGCCTGTTTTCCTAATTCAGCTCTTGTCTGTAGTGTTGCCATAAACAGCAGGGTGCGTGCACGTCTTTGGTTTAGTATTTCTGCATTCTCTGTGTAAGTAACCGGTAGTGAGGTTGTCGGACTGTAGGGTAGCTCTGTTTTTAACTTTCTCAAAAAAATCCGTCCTGTCTGCCACGGTGGCTTTCCCGCCAATGGTGCAATCGGGTCCCCTTCTCCGCATCCTCACTGACACCTGTTGTTTCTCGTGGTGTCGGTGTTAGCCGCTCTGACAGGTGTGAGGTGGTCTCTCGTGGCTCTGATTTGTGTTTCCCTCTTAATGAGTGACGTTGAGCATCCTCTCGCGTGTCTGTGGGACATCTGAAGTCATCTTTAGGAAAGTGTCATTCAGGACATCTGCCCACTGAGTTATTCATCTGGTGATGCTTTATAAGGTCTTTAGATAGTTTGGATATAAATCCGTATCTGGTAAATCATTTGCAAATATTTTTTCACATGCCGAGGTTGCCTTTTAGTTTGTTGATTATTTTCTTCACTGCGAAATTTTTAATTTTGATGTAGTCCTGAGAGTTTATTTTGTGTTTGCTTTGCCTCAGGAAAGGTCTAGGAAAATGCTGCCGTGGCTGATGTCAGAGAAATTCCCGCCTGTGCTGTATTCTGGGATTTTTATGGTTTCGGGTCTTTCATGTTTGGGTCTTTCATCCATTTTGAGATTGTCTTTGTGTACGGTGTGAGAAAGTCATCCCGTTTCATTCTTTTGCATGATTCTGTCCAGTTCTCCCAACACTGTTTTCATGAAGAGAATTGTTTCCTCTATTGGATAGTTTGTCATCCCTTGTCTGAGATTAACTAAGCATATATTACTGGGTTTTCTCTTCTGTTGATCCATTGGCCTGTTTTTGTGCCGGACCACACCGTTGTGATGACTGCAGCTCTGTAACGTATGTAGTCTGAAGTCCAGACTGAGGCCTCCAGCTTTGATTCTCTTCGTCATGACCGCTTCGGATATCCATGTCTTCTGTGGTTGCAGACCTATGTTAGGATTTTTGGTTCCAGCTCTGAAAAATGCCGCTGGTATTTGGACAGCAACTGCATTAAATCTGCAGATTGCTTCGGGTATGACAGACAATTTCAGAACGTGCTTCCCATCCACGAGCATGGGAGGTCTTTCCATTTCTTTGTGTCCTCTTCAGCTTCCTTCATCACCATCCTGTCGTTTTTGGAGGACAGGACTTTCACCTCCTTGGTTAGGTTTATTCTCAGAAATTTTATTCCTTTTGGTGCAATTGCAACTGGGATTGATCCCTTCGTTTTTCCTTCTGCTGGTTTGTTTTTGGGG
The DNA here is from genome assembly GCF_010015895.1 of Lontra canadensis. Classification (NCBI taxonomy): domain Eukaryota; kingdom Metazoa; phylum Chordata; class Mammalia; order Carnivora; family Mustelidae; genus Lontra; species Lontra canadensis. Next base: position 2,782 of record NW_022633242.1, read on the forward strand.
CATAGAAATGCAACGGATTTCTGTACACTGATTTTGTATCCTCTGACGTCACTCCATTCATTTCAGTTCCCCCAGTTTTTTGGTCCAGTCTCTAGGGTTTTCTACATCGAGAACCATGTCATCAGCAGATAGTGAAAGTTTTACTTTGTCCTCACTGATTCGGATTCCTTTCATTTTTGTCTTATTGCTGTGGCCAGGACTTCCAGTACTAGGTGAATAAAGGTGGTGACAGTGTGATCCCAGGGTCCTGGGATCGAGTCCCATGTTGGGCTCCCACAGCGAGCCTGCTTCTCCCTCTCCCTCTCCCCATCCTCCCCCAACCCCCGCCCCAGGCTTGTGCACAGTAGCTCACTCTTTCACTCTAATAAATCTTAAAAAAAAAAAAAGTGACAGGGCCATCCCTCTTGTGTTTCTTTTTAATTAATTAATTAATTAATTTATTTATTTTTTAAAAAGATTTTATTTATTTGTCAGAATGAGCACAGGCAGACAGAGTGGCAGGCAGAGGCAGATGGAGAAGCAGGGTCCTGCTGAGCAAGGAGCCCGATGTGGGACTCGATCCCAGGATGCTGGGATCATGACCTGAGCCGAAGGCAGCAGCTTAACCAACTGAGCCACCCAGGCGTCCCATCCCTCTTGTGTTTCTGACTGTAGAGTAAAAAGTCTGGTTTTGCCTCCTTTAGAGGATAATAATTATGGTTTTTCATATATGGACTTCATTATGTGGAGGTGAGTTCCCTCTAAACCTACTTTGTTGAGGGTTTTATCATGAATGGAGGTTGGACTTCGTCCACGGCTTTTTCTCCATCCAATGAGATGATCATGTGTGTTTTCCCTTCTCCTACTGATGTGACGTATCATGTCGATTGCTTAGCAACTGTCCAACCACCCTTGCATCCCAGGAATAAATCCCACTCGATCATCACGAATGAATACATTGGGAATGTATTGTTGAATTGGTTTGCTAATATGTTGGGAATTTTGCATCTGTATTCATCAGGGTAGTTTTGGCCTCTTGGATGAATCTGTAAATTTTCCCTTTCTATTTTTAGAAGAGTTTGAGAAAAATAGGTGTTAACTCTTCTTTAAACGTTTGGTAGAAGGCACCTGTAATGGTGTGTGGTTCTGGACTTCAGTTTGTTGGGCGTTTTTGTTACTGGTTCAATTTCATTACTGGTAATTGGGCTGTTCAAATTTTCTATTTCTTCCTCGTTTAATTTTGGGAGATCCTAGGTTTCTAGGAATTTATCCATTTCTCTTAGGTTGTCCAATCTGTTGGCATATGATTTTTCATGATGTTATAATCTTTTGTACTTCTATGGTGTTGGTAGTTCTAGATCTGATTTTTAGACCCCTCCCCCTTTTTTTTAATCTGGCTAGATGGTTACTGATTTTCTTCTTAGAATGAGCACTGGGTTTCATTGACCTGTTCTATTGGGTTTTTTTAGTTACTATATCATTTATTTCTGTGTTAATCTTTATTATTTCCTTCCTTATACTGGATTTAGGAGTAATTTTTTTTTTTTTTTTTAAGCTCCTTTAGGTATAAGGTTAGGTTGTTTCTTTGGAACTTTTCTCCGTGTTGTAGGCCTATATTACTATATATACTTCCTCTTTGGACTATTTTTGCTGCATCCCAGAAATTTTGGACCATTTTTTTTCATTTTCCCCTGTATTTTATTTTTTTATTATTTATTTGAAAAAGAGCATGAGCAGGGCGAGAGGGAGAAAAAGACTCCCCAGCTGAGCAGGGATCCTGATGTGGGGCTTAATCCCAGACCCCTGGGATCATGGCCTGAGCCACTTAGGCCGCCCCTTCCACATATCTTTAAAATCTCTTCTTGGATTTCCTTGGTTGACTATTTTGTTTAATAACATGTTGTTTAACCTTCATGGATTTGGGATCTTTCCAGACTGTTTCAGGTGGTTAACATCTAGTTTCCCAGCCTTGTGGTCAGAAAAGGTACATGGTAGGACTTAAGGCTTTTGTATTTGTTGAGGCTTGTTTTGTGGCCTCGTATGTGACCTCTTCTGGAGAATGTCCCATGTGCACTCGAATGTGTATCCTGCTGTTTTAGGGTGGAATGTTATGAATATGTCAAGGCCATCTGGTCCAGGGCGTCATTCAGGTCACTGTTTCCTTGTTTATTTTCTGTTTGGTCTTTCCATTGATGTAAGTGGGGTGTTAGAATCACCTAATATTCTTGTATTCTCATCAATTAGTTCCTTTATGTTTGTTACCATTTGTTTTGTATATGTGGGTGCTCCAATGTTGGGTGCCAAAATATTTATAGTTGTTCTATCCTCTTGTTGGATTGTTTCTTATCTCTTGTTATAGGCTTTGTTTCCAAGTCCAGTTTTTCAATACAAGTTTTAGTATTCTGGCTTTCTTTTGACCTCCATTTGCCTGATAAATTTTCTTCCGTTGCCTGAGTATCACTGGGCAGGTGTCTTTAGGTCAAGAATGAGTGTCTTGTAGGCAGCATATGGATGTGTCTTGCTTCTTTAATCCATTCTCACATCCTATGTCTTGATCAGAGTGTGTTTAGTCCATTAACATTCAAAGTAATTATTGATATATATATACATTTATAGCCATTTTATTACTTGTTCTTTGGTGGTTTCTGGAGATCTTCTCTGGCTCATTTTGTCTTTCATGTTTCACGGATTTTCTTTAGTGATCCATTTGGATTTCTTTTAATTTTTTGCATGTTTATTAGTGGTTTTGATATGTTTGACATTAGGTTTGTATATAACCATTTCTAAAAATACCCATCTATATTTCATTGATGGCTATTCAAATTTGAACCCATCTTTTCTTTTCCCCACATGTCAGGTATATGTTAATATATTTGTCCTTCTGTATTGATTTCCTTGGCTGATTTTTACAGAAATATTCATTTTTACTGCGTTTGTGTTTACTGCCTTTGTGCTGTCACTTTTGGAGTCCCCCAGGTCCTCAGAGACCACTTTAATATTTCCTACAGGGCTGGTTTAGTGGCCATGAACTCCTTTAGTTTCTGTTTGGGGAGCTCTTTCTCTTTCCTTGTATTCTGAATGACATCCTTGTTGGATAGAGTATTTTTGGCTGCAGGTTTTCCCCATTTAGCACTTTGAGTAGATCATGTCATTTGCTACAGGCCTGCCAAGTTTCTGCTAAAGAATCTACAGCTAGCCTTGTGGGGTTTCCCTTGTTAGTTAATAACTTCTTTTGCCTTGCTTCTTTTAAATTTTTCCTTTATCACTATACTCTGAAATGTAATTGTAATATGTCATGGTGTTGGCCTCCTTTTGCTGATTTTGATGGGAAATCTCTGTTCCTCCTGGATCTGGATGTCTGTTTCCTTCCCCAGTTTCAGCTATTATTATCTCAAAGATATTTCCTGCTCCCTTTGATCTCTTCTTCTTCTGGAACTCCTATAACAATAACAACAGTAATAATAATTATATATAATATATATCATATAATAATAATAATATAATAACAAATGTTATTACTTTTGATGGAGTCACTGAGTTCCCAAAGACTAGTCTATGGTACACAGTTCTTTATCTTGTTGAGTTTTTTACTTTCCCACACTTTGTCATTGATTCCCATGCTGCTACCAGCCTAATGTTCTTTGAATCAAGCCTGTTTCTAATCTTATTTTTTGCATTCTTCACCTATGATTCTTTTTTTTTTTAACTTTGTTTTCAACGGTTTTATGTATTTGGGTGCTCCTGTGTTGGGTGCATAAATATTTATAATTGTTCTAGTTGGATTGTCCCTTTATTATAGTGTCATTATGTGTCTCTTGTTACAGGCTTTGTTTTAAATTCTATTTCCCCAAATTCAGTACTGCTACTCTGGCTTTCTTTTGACCATCATTTGCAAGACAAATATTTCTCCAACCCCCTAAGTATCATTGTGGAGGTGATTTTTAGGTCTAAAAGAGTCTGTGGTAGGCAGCATACAG
>NW_022633243.1:0-6734 GCF_010015895.1 Lontra canadensis
ATGGCCATGGTCACCAAACTGTGGAAAGAACCAAGATGCCCTTCAACAGACAAATGGATAAGGAAGATGTGGTCCATAGACACTATGGAGTATTATGCCTTCATCAGAAAGGATGCATACCCAACTTTTGTAGCAACATGGACGGGACTGGAAGGGATTATGCTGAGTGAAATAAGTCAAGCAGAGAGAGTAAATTATTATTTGGTTTCACTTATTTGTGGAGCATAATAAATAGCATGGAGGACATGGGGAGATGGAGAGGAGAAGGGAGTTGAGGGAAATTGGAAGGGGAGGTGAACCATGAGAGACTATAGACTCTGAAAAACAACCTGAGGGTTTTGAAGGGGGGGGGGGGAGGTTGGGGGAGCCAGGTTGTGGGTATTAAGGAGGGCTCGTATTGCATGGAGCAGTGGGTGTGGTGCAAAAAACAATGAATACTGTTATGCTGAAAAGAAGTAAAGAAAAATAATATTACGAGTGACCTAATTAAATGCAAAAGATTTGGTCACAAAGTGGGAGATATTTGGTACTACAATTACTATCTCATTATACAAATGAAGTAAAAGGAAGTGGAAATTCATATAGGCCAATTTATTATATAATATTATATAAATTGAGTTTATCAACATTTGTTTTCATGTTTCCCTTTTAAATAAGCAATTTACAATTGGGGTAGTAACATGTATTAACATTATTACAGAAGTTAGAAAGGAACTATGGAACTGTATATTACATAGAGTTTTTCAAAAGGTTTTTATAAGAACTTAGGTATTATAAAATAATTCCAGAAAATTGTATTTTTGAAATTATAAAACAAAAATTGTAGTATTGACATTGTAAATGACTTTTAAAGGGCAGAAAACTTCATATCCCTCTTAGATAGAGTCTATAGTTCACATTACAAAACATCAAGAAAATGTCCAGGTTAACCTTGGTTCTCAAGGTCTCTTTGTTTGTTTGTTTTTATTTTCCCTTCTACTTTTATATTATATTTGTAGTTCAAACAATGAGTTTCAGAGCAGCACAATAGTGTACATATCCTCAATTTAATACATTTAGAAGTCATTACTAATAGTTTTTTTTCTTGTTCTGGAAATGTTGAAATAACCCCAAAAGCTATGGGGTTATAAAGATCATTTACTTGTCTATGTCTCAATTTATCTGATTATAAGGTGAGAACAATGTGTCCCATCTATTTTGGTCTTTGGGATTTTAAGACTTAATGAGTGCAAAAAGTTTCTAAGGACTTTACAAGAAAGTAAGCATATAAATAGTATTAATGACATGTCTGCTAGATAGCAATGTGAAATGTGTGAAACATTATTTCCAAATATCAAAAAAGTCAAAACATACACTTTTATCAGCTCTTAGCACTAACCTCTAAGAAGATCAAAGACCCTTCTTTTTACGTAGTAATCTCTGGAAGCTATTTAGCTCACAAATTTTAAAAGAATATGCCCAAATGATGAAAAAAGGTTTATAGTATTAAGAAAAAATATAAAAGTTTAATATAGACTTACAGAAATAATTTCAGATAACATGATAAAGAATGTTTAAAAAAACAGCTAACAAACCCTTTTTGAAACAAGATGAAAATGGAATAGATGTGTCTGATATCTACAAAAAACAGCATCATTTTAGAAGTGGGGAATGTAGCTAAAGAGATACCCAAATGGTCTTTTGTTGTGTCTTCTTTAGGAAGGAGACTAATCTTGAAAATGGAAAGGAAAATACAGAACATATCACAGGAGAAGAAGTCATGTTGCCCTAAATGAATTCAAAACCATAGGTCCAAGGAAGTCAGAGAAACCATTAGCAGTCACTGCCAAACAAGCTTAGATGCTTTTTAAGCAATAATGGGAAAAGGTAGACTTTTCAGAAAACCCAATGGGCAAATGCTCCAATTTTTTTTTTTAATTAATACTCTTGTTTTGTTCTAGATAGAATACCAAGAGGGTTTTTTTTTTATTTCTTCAAAGAATATTCAACTCTAAGAAGTGTAGCTGCCATTAATATTTACTTAAATAGTGGACTGACAACATTTGCTGATTTTCTTACTGATTTTCTGAAATCTTTCACCCACCGATTTTGCAGCTCCTACAGTGATGGAAGGTGGTGCAAGAGAAATACACTAGATTAGTGATTTTTTTTTAAACCATAGAATCAAGAAATGATCTTTAATAAAATAATTTTGAACAAGCCACTGCCTATACCAATTAAATTAGAATCTCTGCAGGTGAGGCTCTGGCATCCTTCTTATGAGAGTTTCCCAGAAAATTCCAACATGCAGTCAGGATTGAGAATTACTGTTTAGAGCAAATATCCCTTGAGATTTTCAGCTCCTTTCAGGCAGGAAGGGTTAGAAATAGTGCTGCTCTAGGATTTGGTAGAGGCGATTGTTGGTTAAGGGAGACACAAGGCCACATAAGAGGAAAACAAAGCCTTCTGGTTAGAGTCTATCAGTAGCTCAGGTCATATACAAGCAATATTAGCAGATTTACAAAGCACTGAATGGAGAAGAAAGACAATTTCTTTTCAGCAAGCAAACAAATAGGGATGACCTCTTACTTCTAACATCTTAACTTCCAAGTCATCAGGAAATCTCAAAAATAAACCATAAAATAAAAATCAAACTGATGAGATATAGCACACTTCCTGAACAATACTGGTAGTTTTTAAGAATTGTGACAAGGCAATGCATTTTTTGTGATTAGAATATTTCATTGTAAAATAAAAATGCTAGTGTGGCCTTTTTAAATTTTTATTTAGTTGCTTCTCCTATTAAGTTAGCATTTTCTGTTTATAAATAAATATTTGATATTGATATTTGAAACCATTGCCTAATATTATGTTAGCAATATTAATAAAACATTTTAATATTTCTCCATGTCATAGTCTTAGAGTTGGGTATTTTATGTCTGTCAATTTGCTCCTACTCTTTCATTCAATAACACTTAAACTAGTTTGCTATAAGAAATAAAACTTAAATAGGTATGGGGATATGCATTCTTACATCCACAAAAAATATAACTGTTAAAACGAATTTAATTGGTTTCCCATCCTCTCACACAACTCAATATTTTCTATTGGAGAATGTAAGTGAATGATTACACATTCATGTGTTAAGGATGGTGAAACAGCTTGTCAATTAAAATATGCCATAAACATTATGTCAGTTTTAAGCTAAAAAAGATGCTGAAAAAAGATTTGTTTAGGAATATGTAGATGTTTGTATACTAAATAGTCTAAACTGATTTTGTGGGGTTTTTTGTTAATATTTGGAATTTTTCATAAGTACAAGTAAAAAATAAGAACATTTTTTTCCTTTGAAGACTACAGCACATGTATATGCATAAGCACAGAATAATCCAAGAAATAGAATTCTAAGCAAGCATATGTTATACTTATTGATATTAAAATTATATTTTAAAATTTTAGAATTTTTTTAAAAATTTACTTATCATTGTGAAATTATATAAAAATTAAATTCTAAAATAATTACCACATACAAGTGTCCTATACTTTCATTAATTAAATATCTAAGGGGGTATGAGAAGAATAAATGAAACAAGATGAGATTGGGAGGGAGAAAAACCATAAGTGACTCTTAATCTCACAAAACAAACTGAGGGTTGTTGGGGGGAGGGGGTTGGGAGAAGAGGAGTGGGGTTATGGACATTGGGGAGGGTATGTGCTATGTTGAGTGCTGTGAAGTGTGTAAACCTGGCGATTCACAGACCTATATCCCTGGGGATAAAAATATATTATATGTTTATAAAAAAATAAAAAAAAATCTATGAAAATAATACACACAATAAATTATATATAAAATAACACTCAACTATATACATAATATATTAATCATAAGAACTAACCTCAGGGATTATGTGTCATTCACCTTCTCCCCTAAAAAGAAGGATGTACATAATAGGTTATTTTGGTAATTGTTCAAATAACTGGATGAAGAAATCTGGAAAGATAGAATTTATGTATTGTGAAAAAATAGTATGTCTTTATTGTTATTTTTTGACTCACTACCTTTAGCTCTTGAAAAATGCTCACCATTCTAAGTGCAAGAGTCAGAGAGCTATACACTACTATGTCTATTATGTTGGGATGACTAAATAATTGTACTGAAGGTAAACCCTTTTATTAGAAGATTTTATTTATTTATTTGAGAAAGGGAGAGAGATGCACACAAACTGGGGAAGGGGCAGAGGAAGAAAGAGAAGCAGGGGGCTCCATCCTAGGACGCTGAGCTCATGACCCAAGCCAAAGGCAGCTACTTAACAAGCTGAGCCACCCAGACACCCTTTTTGACCAAAAGCTTGTGAAACCCATTAAGAAGAAAGCAGTTTGTAGGACAAAATAATGTATACTCTATTTTTAATATAATGTTTTTAGAAATTATACTTTTTTAAATTTTTAGCCACTAAAATTAAGTGCAGGACCTTTTAGTAACATTAACTTTGACTTCTGAGATAATAATTCCTATGTAAATAAGCCCATGTTACATAAATCGTAGCACAAAATTTGGCAATTCCAATGAATATCATTTTTTATAAAATTCACTTGATTATAAAGACTGAGCTGGGGCATTTTGAAACAAGAAATCATTATGAAAATATTTACCTATATAGAGATATACTTTAATATTTTACAATTATACATAACTGAGTGAATTAGTTCAATTAACACTGGCTCTGTAACAAATAGATACTGAAAAGTGTAATGGTTCAAGCCCAATAAACTTTATTTCTCCATCATCTGACAGTAAAGTACAGGTGTCCCTTACCTGTGGGTCATGCTCTCATTAGACGATCCATGCTACTGACAACTTACCTTCAATGCAAGTCTTCTAAGTATGTTATTTCACTTTTGGTCATTGAAGAAGGAAAGAGCAGAGTGAAGCACACCATTCTTATAATGGGTCAGTCTTGAAAGTGGCCGAATCATCTTTGCTCACATCCTATTGATAAAACAGAATCACATGGTTCCCCCAGAGAAGACTGGATGTACGGAATTCAGATGTTTTTGGTAAAGAGCAGATGCTACAACAATGACAGAAGCTCTGGGTCAGGAGAATGATAAGTGCATGAAGCGGAGTTGCAGCAGAATGAGGGAGGATGGAGGCAACAGGAGTTGATGTCAGAGAGGCAATCGGCAGGAATGGTCATAGGTTGTACATGTTTGTAAGACCTGAAATGCTGTTGCAAAGGCTGAGTGACATGGGAAACTACAGAGCTTTTGAGCAGAAAAGTAACACTATTTGCAGTTTTAATTAGCACAATTGAAATGGTGCTCATGGACCAGACAAGAAGCAAACTATAGCTACAAATAACTGTTAGAAGATAGATTTATATATGTGTTCTACCTAAAAGTGTTTAAAAGCTTACTTAAGTAAGCTTTTTTTTTTAAGCCTGGGTTATCTCAGGATGTTTATTTGTTTTGGGTTTGTTTTGCACACTGCAAAGTCTAGTGTTGTTGTTTTTTCCAGTTAAAGTCTTCTCATTTCCTTATCAGCTGGTTTTATTTTATTCACTGGAATGATTTTTTGTAAGCAAATCCATTGAAGTTCTTTAGTTGTCTCTACCTGCAGGAACCATTTCACTTCTGATCATTTACATGAAAATAATTCATTCAAATTCACATAACTATTTCTTTTTTTGAACCATAGCCAGGAAATAAAACTTCATTATTAAATATTTATTTATTTATTTTGAGAGAGAGAGTAGGAGGAGGAGCAGAGGGAGAGAATCTCCAAGCAGATTCCCCCTGAATGAGGAGCCCAATGTAGGGCTCTATCCCATGACCCATGAGATCACAACCTTAGCTGAAACAAAAGAAAGAGGCCCAACTGACTAAGGCACCCAGGAGCCCCACTTTAATTTATTATTATAACAATATTTAAATTTTGTCAAGCCAAGGCACAAGTCTGACATTTTCCCCAGCAAATTCTATTCCATTGCACAGTGCAAGGATGAGAGTTCAAGCTCACAATAGTAATCATATAATTACTTAAATTTTATATCTATCAAAATCATAGCTATTATAATCAGTTTTGATGTTAATCTAATTGTTAACTGATTATTAACATCTAAGTAATTAAACATTCATTAATTTTTAATTTATATACATAGGTTATATTTATATCAAAAATTCTTCAATAATAGAGATTTGTCATTTCTAATGCTCTAGACTTGTATTTTCTAAAATGTTAGCTATTTGGGTTGTGCTGCTATTTGTACTAGAATTAGTTAAAATTAAATAAAATTAAATAAAGTTAAAATTTCTGTCTTGTAGCCACATGATATAGCCACAATTCAAGTGCTTACCTCCACGTTACAAGTGGCTACCATTTTGGGTTGAACAGATACAGAATATTTCCATTATACTAGAAGGTTCTAATGGACAGAATTGCTCTAGAGAGGAATAATCCATTTTAAGTGTCTCCAGGCCTCTCCAAAATGAATATTAATTATGCTACACAATCTATATTTTAAGCCCAACTAGCTGAAACATGACAGGTGAAAAATTTATCAAGGGATTTTTGTGTGATGACTTAAAAAAAACAATAAGCATATGTCTCCAAAGGCAAAGGAAACAAAAGTGAAAATGAACTTTTGGGACTTCATCAAAATCAAAAGCTTCTGCACAGCAAAGGAAACAGTCAACAAAACATAGAGACAACCCATGGAATGGGAGAAGATATTTGTAAATGACAGTACAGATAA
>NW_022633244.1:0-6733 GCF_010015895.1 Lontra canadensis
TGGTACTTTGATAGGAATTGCATTAAATGTGTAGATTGCTTTAGGTAGCATAGACATTTTCACAATATTTATTCTTCCAATCCAGGAGCATGGAACATTTTTCCATTTCTTTGTGTCTTCCTCAATTTCTTTCATGAGTACTTTATAGTTTTCTGTGTATAGATTCTTAATCTCTTTGGTTAGGTTTATTCCTAGTTATCTTATAGTTTTGGGTGCAATTGTAAATGGGATGGACTCCTTAATTTCTCTTTCTTCTGTCTTGTTGTTGGTGTAGAGAAATGCAACTGATTTCTGTGCATTGATTTTATATCCTGACACTTTACTGAATTCCTGTACCAGTTCTAGCAGTTTTGGAGTCGAGTCTTTTGGGTTTTCCACATATAGCATCATATCATCTGCGAAGAGTGATAGTTTGACTTCTTCTTTGCTGATTTGGATGCCTTTAATTTCTTTTTGTTGTCTGATTGCTGAGGCTAGGACTTCTAGTACTATGTTGAATAGCAGTGGTGATAACGGACATCCCTGCCGTGTTCCTGACCTTAGCGAAAATGCTTTCAGTTTTTCTCCATTGAGAATGATATTTGCGATGGGTTTTTCATAGATGGCTTTGATAATATTGAGGTATGTGCCCTCTATCCCTACACTTTGAAGAGTTTTGATCAGGAAGGGATGCTGTACTTTGTCAAATGCTTTTTCAGCATCTATGGAGAGTATCATATGGTTCTTGTTCTTTCTTTTATTAATGTGTTGTATCACATTGATTGATTTGCGGATGTTGAACCAACCTTGCAGCCCTGGAATAAATCCCACTTGGTCATGGTGAATAATCCTTTTAATGTACTGTTGAATCCTATGGGCTAGTATTTTGGTGAGAATTTTTGCATCTGTGTTCATCAAGGATATTGGTCTGTAGTTCTCTTTTTTGATGGGATCCTTGTCTGGTTTTGGGATCAAGGTGATGCTGGCCTCATAAAATGAGTTTAGAAGTTTTCCTTCCATTTCTATTTTTTGGAACAGTTTCAGGAGAATAGGAATTAGTTCTTCCTTAAATGTTTGGTAGAATTCCCCCGGGAAGCCATCTGGCCCTGGGCTTTTGTTTGTTTGGAGATTTTTGATGACTCTTTCAATCTCCTTACTGGTTATGGGTCTGTTCAGGCTTTCTATTTCTTCCTGGTTCAGTTGTGGTAGTTTATATGTCTCTAGGAACGCATCCATTTCTTCCAGATTGTCAAATTAGTTGGCATAGAGTTGCTCATAATATGTTCTTATGATTGTCTGTATTTCTTTGGTGTTCGTTGTGATCTCTCCTCTTTCATCCATGATTTTATTTATTTGGGTCCTTTCTCTTTTCTTTTTGGTAAGTCTGGCCAGGGGTTTATCAATCTTATTAATTCTTTCAAAGAACCAGCTCCTAGTTTCATTGATTTGTTCTATTGTTTTTTTTGGTTTCTATTTCATTGATTTCTGCTCTGATCTTTATGATTTCTCTTCTCCTGCTGGGTTTAGGGTTTCTTTCTTGTTCTTTCTCCAGCTCCTTTAGGTGTAGGGTTAAGTTGTGTACCTGAGACCTTTCTTGTTTCTTGAGAAAGGCTTGTACTGCTATATATTTTCCTCTTAGGACTGCCTTTGTTGTGTCCCACAGATTTTGAACCGTTGTATTTTCATTATCATTTGTTTCCATGAATTTTTTCAATTCTTCTTTAATTTCCTGGTTGACCCATTCATTCTTTAAAAGGATGCTGTTTAGTCTCCATGTATTTGGGTTCTTTCCAAATTTCCTCTTGTGATTGAGTTCTAGCTTCAGAGCATTGTGGTCTGAAAATATGCAGGGAATGATCCCAATCTTTTGATACCGGTTGAGACCTGATTTAGGACCGAGGATGTGATCTATTCTGGAGAATGTTCCATGGGCACTAGAGAAGAATGTGTATTCTGTTGCTTTGGGATGAAATGTTCTGAATATATCTGTGATATCCATCTGGTCCAGTGTGTCATTTAAGGCCTTTATTTCCTTGTTGATCTTTTGCTTGGATGATCTGTCCATTTCAGTGAGGGGAGTGTTAAAGTCCCCTACTATTATTGTATGATTGTCGATGTGTTTCTTTGATTTTGTTATTAATTGGTTTATATAGTTGACTGCTCCCACGTTAGGGGCATAGATATTTAAAATTGTTAGATCTTCTTGTTGGACAGATGCTTTGAGTATGATATAGTGTCCTTCCTCATCTCTTATTATAGTCTTTGGCTTAAAATCTAATTGATCTGATATAAGGATTGCCACTCCTGCTTTCTTCTGATGTCCATTGGCATGGTAAATTCTTTTCCACCCCCTCACTTTAAATCTGAAGGTGTCTTCGGGTTTCAAATGGGTTTCTTGTAGGCAACATATAGATGGGTTTTGTTTTTTTATCCATTCTGATACCCTGTGTCTTTTGATTGGGGCATTTAGCCCATTAACATTCAGGGTAACTATTGAGAGATATGAATTTACTGCCATTGTATTGCCTGTAAGGTGACTGTTATTGTATATTGTTTCCGTTCCTTTCTGATCTACTACTTTTAGGCTCTCTCTTTGCTTAGAGGACCCCTTTCAATATTTCCTATAGAGCTGGTTTGGTGTTTGCAAATTCTTTCAGTTTTTGTTTGTCCTGGAAGCTTTTAATCTCTCCTTCTATTTTCAATGATAGCCTAGCTGGATATAGTATTCTTGGCTGCATGTTTTTCTCGTTTAGTACTCTGAATATATCATGCCAGCTCTTTCTGGCCTGCCAGGTCTCTGTGGATAAGTCTGCTGCCAATCTAATATTTTTACCATTGTATGTTACAGACTTCTTCTCCCGGGCTGCTTTCAGGATTTTCTCTTTGTCACTAAGACTTGTAAATTTTACTTTTAGGTGACGGGGTGTGGACCTATTCTTATTGATTTTGAGAGGGGTTCTCTGAATCTCCTGGATTTTGATGCTTGTTCCCTTTGCCATATTGGGGAACTTCTCTCCAATAATTCTCTCCAATATACCTTCTGCTCCCCTCTCTCTTTCTTCTTCTTCTGGAATCCCAATTATTCTAATGTTGTTTCGTCTTATGGTGTCACTTATCTCTCGAATTCTGCCCTCGTGGTCCAGTAGCTGTTTGTCCCTCTTTTGCTCAGCTTCTTTATTCTCTGTCATTTGGTCTTCTATATCGCTAATTCTTTCTTCTGCCTCATTTATCCTAGCAGTGAGAGCCTCCATTTTTGATTGCACCTCATTAATAGCTTTTTTTATTTCAACTTGATTAGATTTTAGCTCTTTTAGTTCTCCAGAAAGGGCTTTTATATCTCCCGAGAGGGTTTCTCTAATATCTTCCATGCCTTTTTCGAGCCCGGCTAGAACCTTGAGAATCGTCATTCTGAACTCTAGATCTGACATATTACCAATGTCTGTATTGATTAGGTCCCTAGCCTTTGGTACTGCCTCTTGTTCTTTTTGTTGTGGTGAATTTTTCCTCCTTGTCATTTTGTCCAGATAAGAGTATATGAAGGAATAAGTAAAATACTAAAAGTGTGGCAACATCCCCAGGAAAATATGCTTTAGCCAAATCAGAAGAGATCCCAAATCGTGAGGGGGGGGGAAAGGGGAAATAAAAAGGTTAAGAAAGAAAAAAAGAAAAGAAAAAAAAAGAAAAAGAAAAAAGAAAAAAGAAACAAATAAAAAAAGAAAACCAATAATGAAAAAATATAAAAAGGAAAAAATATATATATTAGATAAACTAGTTAAAAAACGTTAAAAAAGAAAAGGGTAAAAGTTAAAAAAATTTAGCAGAAGAAGAGAAAAAAAAATTGAAAAAGAAAAAAAAATTAAATTAACTGCAAGGCTAAAGAATCATGGGGAGAAAGCCATGAGTTCCGTGCTTTGCTTTCTCCTCCTCTGGAATTCCGCTGCTCTCCTTGGTGTTGAAACTGCACTGGTAGGTGAACTTGGTCCTGGCTGGGTTTCTTGTTGATCTTCTGGGGGAGGGGCCTGTTGTAGTGATTCTCAAGTGTCTTTGCCCCAGGCGGAGTTGCACCTCCCTTACCAGGGGCCGGGCTGAGTAATCTGCTCGGGTTTGCTTTCGGGAGCTTTTGTTCCCTGAGCGCTTTCCGTAGAGTTCCGGAGGACAGGAATGAAGATGGCGGCCTCCCAGTCTCCTGCCCGGAGGAGCCGAGATTCTGGGGCCCCACTCCTCAGTGCGCCCTCAGAGAACAGCGCCCAACTGCTCCCGTCACCCTGGCCTCTGGCCGCGCTCCGAGCTGACCGAGCCTGAGACCAGTTCAAGGTAAACCCGAGCTTAGAGCTCACTCCTTGGCTCTGTCTCTGTAGCTGGCTTCCTCCTTCTAATACCTGCAAGCTCTGCGACACTCAGCCACCCCTGATCCTTCTGTGACCCTGTGGGACCTGAGGCCCCGCTGACCCCGCGTGCGCTTCACCCCAGTTAAGCCTCTGGAGCGATGTCCCTCAGCGGAACAGACTTTTAAAAGTCCTGATTTTGTGCTCTGTTGCTCCGCTGCTTGCCGGGAGCCGGCCTCTCCCCCCGCGGTCTATCTTCCCGTCGCTTTGGATTCACTTCTCCGCCAGTCCTACCTTTCAGAAAGTGGTTGATTTTCTGTTTCTAGAATTGCTGTTCTTCTTCTCTTCGATCTCCTGTTGGATTTGTAGGTGTTTGCAATCTTTAGATAAGCTATCTAGCTGATCTCCTGCTACCTGAAGTAGTCTCAGCCTGCTACTTCTCCGCCATCTTGACTCCTCAGGACCCCAAGATTACTTTTTTAAAGCTCACTCTGTACATGTCACTCTTCCTTCCCCTATTTTAGTGGTGTTCCATTGCTTACAAATGTAATACAAATTCCATAGCCCATGTTATATGTCAGTAGTATATCAATAAAAAAATTCCATAGTCTTGTGGATATAGACAAACTGAGGCAAAGGATCCAGAATAGCCAATACAACATTGAGGAACAAAGTCAGAGGAATGATACTACCTGATTTCAAGACCTTCTATAAAGCCATAACAATCAAGACAGTGTGGTATTGGTGAAGGAATAAACAGATACATCAATGGAATAGATTAGAGAGCCAGTAATAGACTCACATAAATATCAACTGACCTTTCATAAATGGGCAGAGGAGATACAAGGGAGCAAAGATAGTCTTTTCAACAAGTGACACCAGAGCAATTGGGCAATCCACATGCAGAAAAAAGTGGGGGGTGTCTAGACAAAGACCTCTCCACCACAAAAATTCACTCAAAATGAACTGCAGAGCTGTAAAACTCCTAGGAGATAACATAGGAGAAGAGCTAGATGGCCATGGGTATGGCAATGATTTTTTAGATATAATACCAAAGACACAACCTATGAAAGAAATATTTGATGAAGTAGACTATATTATAATTAAAAACTATCTGTTGAAGATAATGTGAAGAGAATGAGAAGACAAGCCATGGATTGGGAGAAAATATTCACAAAATACATATCTGAAAAAGGACTATTATCCACATAGACAAAGAACTCTTAAAACTCAAAATAAGAAAATAAACCATTAAGAAATGGGACAAAGGGGGCGCCTGGGTGGCTCAGTGGGTTAAAGCCTCTGCTTTCGGCTCAGGTCATGATCCCAGGGTCCTGGGATCGAGCCCCGCATCGGGCTCTCTGCTCAGCGGGGAGCCTGCTTCTTCCTCTCTCTCTGCCTGCTTCTCTGCCTACTTGTGATCTCTCTCTGTCAAATAAATAAATAAATAAATAAATAAATAAATAAATAAAAGAAATGGGACAAAGACCTTAACAGAAACCTCACTAAAGAAGACATACAGTTGAAAAGATGTTCAAGGTCATACATCATTAGGGAATTGTAAATTAAAACAATAGTGGGATACCACTACATGCCTATTGGAATGACCAAAAGGTAAAACACTGACACCACAAATGCTGCTGAGGATATGGAGTAATAGGAACCCTCATTAATTGCTGGTGGGAATGCAAAATGGTAAAACCACTTTGGAAGACAGTTTGTCACTTTCTTGTAAAACTGAGTATGCTTTCACTTACTACCCAGGAATCATATTCCTTGATATTTATCCAAAAGAATGAAACTTACATCCACACAAAAACTCACACATGGATGTTCATAGCAGTGTTATACAATTGCCCAAACTTGGAAAAAACTAAGATGTCCTTCAGTAGATTAGTGGATAAATAGAATATGATACATGCATTGGACTTACAATCTCTTGGGTAAGAAGACTTTCCCAAGGGAGACAATGAGTCAACAAAGATAAAAAAACAAAAAATGAAAAACAAAAACCAAAAAACAAAAAACCCTATTGCACTATGAATTTGGTAGGAACCAAAGATGTCAAAGCATCAAAAGTATTAGTGTTTCTGCTGCTGTTGGATTGAGGGCATTAACCCTAAATGATCTCAGTTAATGCAAGTTTAGGAAGCTTCTGGAGTTTACCCTGTGGGAATGGCAAAAAGGAGCTACAGAAATAGCTCAGATTTGGATTCTTTTTAGATGACTTAATAATAGCAGGTGGTAGATGTTTTTTAAAATACTTTTTTAAGGATTACTTTAAAAACTGGTTGGAATCATCTAGGAAGCTTTTAAAATTCCCAGGCCCAGGTCCAACTCCATATCAGTTAAGTCTGATTCTCTAGGGCTGGGACAAGAGCAATATATATATATATATATATATATATATATATATATATATATATATA
>NW_022633245.1:0-1391 GCF_010015895.1 Lontra canadensis
TGACTGCACTCATTAGCTAATGCTCTGGCAACCAAGGTTTTACCTGTGCCAGGAGGGCCATAAAACAAACAGCCCCTAGGAGGCTGGATCTTAAACTTTTCAAAAATTTCTGGATATAAAAGTGGGAATACTACCATTTCCTTTAGTGCATGAATATGATGGCTCAATCCACCTATGCTATCAAACCGCACTGATTTATCAATGTTCATTGGATCAACATCAGCCAAGCTTGCACCCACTTTGACACGTTCTCGGAGAATACCACTAGCTAAATCTTCTGCTCTGAAGTTCATAGGCAAACACCTATTTCTTGCTCTTGCCATGCTTTTTGATTTCCTCCTTTCAAAGCGTTCTTCATCAGAAGAAGTTGTGTCACTACTATGAATGGCATGCTTCTTTCTCCTGATATGGCTTCTTCTTGCTGGAGATCTGTGAATATCAAACAGTGTGTTTTCCCTCTTTTTTTGATGAGCCGGTACTATTGGAGGTGCTTGGTATCGATCCACTGTTTTCCTTTGTCTCAAATTATACGGTCTATCATTTTCTTCTCCTTCTGCCTCTTCAACTTCTATATCTCCATCCTCCTCTTGAGATTCTTCTTCTTCACCCTCAGTGGAGACCTCATGATGATTCTGTATCCCATAACTATTTCTTCTCAGTGATTTTCTTCGCCTTTTCACTCTTGAATACATATCCATGTTTTCAAATTCTGTATCAGTCCACATTCTAAGTCTTTCTACTTCTCCTGACTGACGATTCCGTCTGATGTTAATGTTGTCCATTTCCTGTAGTACAGCTTCAGCAGTACTATTTACTAGTTGATCAAATAACAAACTCTGGTTCACGCTTTCAAATCTGTTTTTCCTGGAACGACAACTTTTTCTGACTTCCATGTCACCATTTATACAAGAAAGGTCCCCATCTCCCTTCTTTTCCCCTCGAAGGGGATGGCTTCGAAGGGATAAGCTACTATGTCCGTTTGGTAATGTAGCACCAGGCTGAGAAGTTAACCTGGCCTGTCCAGTTGGTATGTTCCATTCCTCTCGCTGACCAGTACTTCGTGATTTTGATTTGTCTTTGCAAACAGAATCAGGTTGTTTCAAAGTGCGTTTGGCTGGAGGAGACACATGGCTATCACTTAAACTACCATCGACTTCAGCTTTCCGGGCCTCTTCCAGAGCGACGCCGGCACCACCGCTTCCCCCGGCCTTGGCGCCGGGGCAGCTGGCAGCGCGGGTCTTGGAGGAGCGGGTCCGAGAGGAGATGAAATGGCTGCTGCCTCCGGTCGCCCCAGGCTCTGCTCCGGCCCCAGGCCCAGGCCCGGGCCCAGGCGACTTGGACCCCCATTTCATTGTTTTGAGCACCAAATACTCATTAAGCTTTTTCTAACA
>NW_022633245.1:1491-6730 GCF_010015895.1 Lontra canadensis
TTTTTTTTTTTTTTTTGGGGTTGTATTTTTTTTTTTTATGGAAAATACAACATGTTTCTGAAGTTCTGTTTGGTTCTTGTAGGCTGGTTGGTTTCAAGTACCTGAGACAATAGCACCAAATTCAACAGAGAGAAAGAATGAGTGAGAGAGCACTTTACACCAAGGCTCTGCACATAATTGGTGCAATTTGAAATTGAATGGCTCAGAAGACTGCTCTGTCAGGAGCAGATGGGAGAGGATAAACCACTCATCTTGAAAAGTTCATAGGAATGTCTCAAACATATGAACTGTTCTTTCCATCTCCTCTATAAGTTGTGATTTGTCATAATCTTTACGATGACGATAGATGCATTGACTAAGAAGAGAATATAATCTCTCAAGTTGATCAACTGCAAGATTGTTGCTTTTATCTACCAATAAATCAAGCAATTTCTTCAATCTCTCATGATCAACTATAAGAGGCGGCACAGGCTCAGACGGCTCTTCTGGAACCAGTTCCAGGCTTGTTGTTTTTGCCTGGTCTAAAATTAACTTACGGTATTTCTTTACTTTAGAAGCACCTTCTTTATCCAGTTCTGCATCTTTAACCTCCACTTCGGGGCTGGGTTCTAACTTCTCATTACTGCTACATTCCAGGGCGTCTAGTTTCTCAGGATCATCTCCATGATGTTCATTCGAAGTTTCTGGTTTTTCTTTTGACTGGTCCTCTGGGACAATCTTTTGTTCAGAACTACATTTGTCACCACTACCACAGAAAGAGACTACTTCAGCTTTGCCATTCTGACACTCCAGAACTGGTATTCCTTCAAAACTGTCAGTGGAGGCCTCACCATTGAGACAGCTTCCTTTAAGGAAAGGCTCTTTCCTAGATGTCTGTTCTGGATTTAGAGAACCGCTGCTGTTGATGAGCAGAGACTCATTGGAACTTTCCTCTTCAGTAGATGCAAAGTTCTCCTTCGTGCCCGCTCCATTGTTAAGCCTCTGCCCCTGGTCCATGTCCATGATGTCACATGATGATTCATCATTGGTCATAGAGAGGTCTCCGGTCTCTTCGCCATTTTCTTCATGGCAGTCAGTGCTTACCTCAAACTCTCCATTCTCTAGCAACTTCCTGTCCTCTGTATGGTTCTCATAGTCTGCAAATTTAGCGTCCTCTTCATCTTTTTTTAAATTATTGACTTTCCTTTTCTTAATAATTCCTTTACCCCACTGTGATCGCCGCCTTGATTTTCTTCGAACTCGAAATGCACATTTATTTGCAGAGTTGTGCCAGACATCCAATGGATTTCTTTGTTTATGCCGAAATGCCTCTTCAACTCTAGTTTCAGTCTTCCGAGCTCCAGTGCCATGAGGATTTATTTGTTCTGCTGTTACCGATAAGCCTCTTTTTATTCTTGCTTCCTTAATTTCTTCACAGAGTTTATTAAATTCTGGATCCAATTCCGCTGCAATGATGGCATGTGCAGTGTCCTTCAGGGTACAAGCCCTGTGCCTAATTATTTTATCTCCTGGGTCCTTATCTGGATTGTACTCTAGAGCATTGCTACAGATGAGGTCAATATCTTTCAGAAAATCCTTAGCAGTCAGGTAATTATGCTTATCAATTTTAGTTATTACTGTTGATAAATCCATTGGTTCCTTGATTACTTCAAGATAATCTGAAACCTTTGTTTTTTTTCCTTCCAAAAAAAGATGTCAACATTTTTTTCTTTTAGCCAGTTCAACTTCACTGTTTGCACACTACTGAAACAAGACCTCTTCAATATCCACCGGTTTGCTGAAGATGTTAAAGCGTTTATCTGTGGCCAGCCTCTTGGTTACATCCCTGAGAAACAACCGCAACTCTCTTAAAGTATTTTCCTCCTGGTCCTCCATCCGGTTTTTTTCTGATTCTGATAACTGACGAGGTGGAGAAGGTAGTGCAAGGGGAAGCACTTCCATAGCACAAAGACCAGTGTGTTTCCTCCGTGGTGGAGCCATTGATGCCTGATTGAGAATCAATTCTTGGAAAAATTTTCTTCTGTGTTCTTCAATAGGCCTTTGAATATACAAGACCTCTTCATACTGTATTCTAAAGATACATTTAACCTTCTGCCATTCTGTGGGTTGCTTTTTCAGTCTTTTTTCAGCTTTTTCAGGTGGGGCTTGAACTCGTGACCCCAAGATCAAGAGTTGCATTCTCTAGTGAACTGTGTCAGCCAGGCACCCTGAAAGAGTTCTCTTCAGGCAGTTCACTGTACATGGTTTCAGAGGTAGACAATAAAAATATAGGTGAAAATGATGGTATATCTTGTAGCAATGTCAGAAAAGTAGCTCTCACAGTTTCACTGACAGCTTCCCACCAATCACCAATGTGAGGCATGTAAACAATACTAGGTACTGTTCTTCGAGCTTCACGAAAAATATCAAAAGTAATATTTGCTCCTTCCCTTCCTTTAATATTTGCATATCCACCAATCCAGAACAGTTGTACAGTACAACTCCAGGACTCTCAAATTTTGACCTTTTCTGCAAACACGCACCCTCTTATCCTGGATCTTGAAAATCCAAGGATTATTGTTTTCCAAAGTTCTATAGGGTGTCTTGGATTGGTGGATGTGCAAGGTGTAGTAGAAAACAG
Source organism: Lontra canadensis (assembly GCF_010015895.1). Taxonomy (NCBI): domain Eukaryota; kingdom Metazoa; phylum Chordata; class Mammalia; order Carnivora; family Mustelidae; genus Lontra; species Lontra canadensis. The sequence continues at coordinate 4,112 of NW_022633245.1, forward strand.
AAAAACTGTGCACATGATTCTTCAGGTGTTTTGGCACTAACTGAATAAAGTGCTGGGAGATCTAGTCTGTGCACAGAGAACTTTTCTAGAGTGTGCAAAAGTGCTGGAGCAAGGTGAGAAGTTTGACCTGAGCCCCGTTCTCCAGACAGCAATAATCTTGGCCTGTAAGAGGTTGGCTGATGATATGGTGACATTGTAAAATGAAGGTAGGGTTTATGTACAGCAGCAGCTGATGACTGTTTCTTTGGTGATCCTGAGTGACAACTGGTCTCAAAAATTGATAAAGCATTCTCATCTTCACTATCATCTAAAATCAGAGTTTCTATATCTTCTTTCTTGTCACTCTGGCTAATTTCAGCATGAGGAAACACTTTTTGCAAGACTGCTAGGATGTTGTTGAAGCTTCTTTCCAGCAGCGGTTTTATGATGGGGGATAGTGCATGTCCTGAAGACATGACAGCACGCTGAGAAGCAGGCACAATATTCTGCATTGCATGGTAAAAATCTTGGGCATTGAGCACTATTGAGGAAACATCTAGCTGCAGTTTATGACTGCTAGCATAGATCTGGGGGTAACGCCTCCGCAGGGCAATCAGGGCAGCTTCAGTGCACAGGGCCTTGATATCAGCTCCACAATAGCATGAAATGGTTTTGGCGCATGCTCTCTTATACCAGGCAAAGCTTAAACTGGAGTAGTGCTGGAGAGATTTACGTTTTCTCCTCACCAGAAGATGTCGAGGTCTTTGTGGTTCAAAAGCTGAGGGATGCTGCTTCGGAGATGGAGGTCCCAACACATTTTTCAGCCAGTTCACCTAAAAAAGCATCTGACAATTTTGGGTTCCAATCCCTGGTATGGATTTGTAAAATGTGTTTTCTTGCCTGTTGATCAGGCAGGTTGAAAAGGAATTCTCTGTCAAAACGACCCGGTCTCCTAAGAGCAGGATCTATAGAATCAAGTCTGTTTGTAGCACCAATAACAACAATTTCACCCCTATTATCTAATCCATCCATTAGAGCAAGGAGGGTTGACACTATAGAGCTGTGGATCTGATCTTGTCTACTGGAGCGAACTGGAGCCAATCCATCTATTTCATCAAAAAATATTATGGAAGGTCTCATCAAATATGCCTGATCAAAAAGAAGCCGAAGTTGCCGTTCAGATTCACCAACCCACTTGCTCAGACAGTCTGCTCCTTTTCGCATAAAAAAAGCGACCTTTTTGTCTCCTTGACTGCACTCATTAGCTAATGCTCTGGCAACCAAGGTTTTACCTGTGCCAGGAGGGCCATAAAACAAACAGCCCCTAGGAGGCTGGATCTTAAACTTTTCAAAAATTTCTGGATATAAAAGTGGGAATACTACCATTTCCTTTAGTGCATGAATATGATGGCTCAATCCACCTATGCTATCAAACCGCACTGATTTATCAATGTTCATTGGATCAACATCAGCCAAGCTTGCACCCACTTTGACACGTTCTCGGAGAATACCACTAGCTAAATCTTCTGCTCTGAAGTTCATAGGCAAACACCTATTTCTTGCTCTTGCCATGCTTTTTGATTTCCTCCTTTCAAAGCGTTCTTCATCAGAAGAAGTTGTGTCACTACTATGAATGGCATGCTTCTTTCTCCTGATATGGCTTCTTCTTGCTGGAGATCTGTGAATATCAAACAGTGTGTTTTCCCTCTTTTTTTGATGAGCCGGTACTATTGGAGGTGCTTGGTATCGATCCACTGTTTTCCTTTGTCTCAAATTATACGGTCTATCATTTTCTTCTCCTTCTGCCTCTTCAACTTCTATATCTCCATCCTCCTCTTGAGATTCTTCTTCTTCACCCTCAGTGGAGACCTCATGATGATTCTGTATCCCATAACTATTTCTTCTCAGTGATTTTCTTCGCCTTTTCACTCTTGAATACATATCCATGTTTTCAAATTCTGTATCAGTCCACATTCTAAGTCTTTCTACTTCTCCTGACTGACGATTCCGTCTGATGTTAATGTTGTCCATTTCCTGTAGTACAGCTTCAGCAGTACTATTTACTAGTTGATCAAATAACAAACTCTGGTTCACGCTTTCAAATCTGTTTTTCCTGGAACGACAACTTTTTCTGACTTCCATGTCACCATTTATACAAGAAAGGTCCCCATCTCCCTTCTTTTCCCCTCGAAGGGGATGGCTTCGAAGGGATAAGCTACTATGTCCGTTTGGTAATGTAGCACCAGGCTGAGAAGTTAACCTGGCCTGTCCAGTTGGTATGTTCCATTCCTCTCGCTGACCAGTACTTCGTGATTTTGATTTGTCTTTGCAAACAGAATCAGGTTGTTTCAAAGTGCGTTTGGCTGGAGGAGACACATGGCTATCACTTAAACTACCATCGACTTCAGCTTTCCGGGCCTCTTCCAGAGCGACGCCGGCACCACCGCTTCCCCCGGCCTTGGCGCCGGGGCAGCTGGCAGCGCGGGTCTTGGAGGAGCGGGTCCGAGAGGAGATGAAATGGCTGCTGCCTCCGGTCGCCCCAGGCTCTGCTCCGGCCCCAGGCCCAGGCCCGGGCCCAGGCGACTTGGACCCCCATTTCATTGTTTTGAGCACCAAATACTCATTAAGCTTTTTCTAACA
>NW_022633246.1:0-6720 GCF_010015895.1 Lontra canadensis
GTACAGATTCTTTGCCTCTTTGGTTAGGTTTATTCCTAGGTATCTTATGGTTTTGGGTGCAATTGTAAATGGGTCTGACTCCTTAATTTCTCTTTCTTCTGTCATGCTGTTGGTGTGTAGAAATGCAACTGATTTCAGTGCATTGATTTGTTATCCTGACACTTTACTGAAACCTGTACAAGTTCTAGCAGATTTGGGGTGGATTCTTTTAGGTTTTCCACACAAAGTATCATATCATCAGCAAAGAGTGATCATTTGACTTCTTCTTTGCCAATTTGGATGCCTTTAATTTCTTTTTGTTGTCTGATTGCTGAGGCTAGGACTTCTAGTACTATGTTGAATAGCAGTGGTGATAATGGACATCCCTGCCATGTTCTTGATCTTAGCGGAAAAGCTCTCAGATTTTCCCTATTGAGAATGATATTCACTGTGGGTTTTTCATAGATGACTTTGATGCTATTGAGGTATGTACCTTGTATCCCTACACCGTGAAGAGTTTTGATCAAGAGATGATGCTGTACTTTGTCAAATGCTTTTTCAGCATCTTTTGAAAGTATCATATAGTTCTTGTTCTTTCTTTTGTTAATGTATTATATCACATTAATTGATTTGCAGATGTGAACCAACCTTGTAGCCCTGGAATAAATCCCACTTGTGGTGGTGAACAATCCTTTTAATATACTGTTAGTATTGGTTAGTATTGGTTAGTATTTTGGTGAGAATTTTCGCATCCATGTTCCTCAAGGATATTGGTCTGCAGTTCTCTTTTTTGATGGGATCTTCGTCTGGTTTTGGGATCAAGGTAATGCTGGCCTCATAAAATGAGTTTGGAAGTTTTCCTTTCATTTCTATTTTTTGGAACAGTTTCAGGAGAATAGGAATTAATTCTTCTTTAAATGTTTGGTAGAATTCCCCTGGAAAGCCGTCTGGTCCTGGGCTGTTGTTTATTGGGAGATTTTTGATGACTGCTTCAATCTCCTTCCTGGTTATGGGTCTCTCAGATTTTCTGTTTCTTCCTGGTTCAGATTTGGTAGATTTTATGTCTCTAGGAATCCATCCATTTCTTCCAGATTGTCAAATTTGCTGGCTTATAGTTGCTCATAATGTGTTCTTATAATTGTATTTTTTGGGTATTGGTTGTGATCTTGCCTCTTTCATTCATGATTTTATTCATTTGGGTCCTTTCTCTTTTCTTTTTGATCAGTCTGGCCAGGGATTTATCAATATTATTAATTCTTTCAAAGAACCAGCTTCTTGTTTCATTGATTTGTTCTACTGTTGGTTTTTTGTTTGTTTGTTTTTTTGTTTATTTGTTTGTTTCTATTTCATTGATTTCTGCTCTGACCTTTATTATTTCTCTTCTCCTGCTGGGTTTAGGCTTCTTTGCTGTTCTTGCTCCAGCTCCTTTAGGTGTAGGGTTAGGTTGTGTATTTGAGACCTTTCTTATTTCTTGAGAAAGGCTTGTATTGCTACATATTTTCCTCTCAGGACTGCCTTTGTTGTGTCCCACAGATTTTGAACTATTGTGTTTTCATTATCAGTTGTTTCCATGAATTTTTTCAATTCTTCTTTAATTTCCTGGTTGACCCATTCATTCTTTAGAAGGATGCTCTTTAGCCTTCATGTATTTGGCTTCTTTCCAACTTTCCTCTTTTGATTGAGTTCTAGCTTCAGAGCATTGTGGTCTGAAAATATGCAGGGAATGATCCCAATCTTTTGATCCTGGTTGAGTCCTGATTTATGACCCAGGATGTGGTCTCTTCTCGAGAATGTTCCATGTGCACTAGAGAAGAATCTGAATTCTGTTGCTTTGGAATGGAATGTTCTGAATATACTTGTGATGTCCATCTGGTCCAGTGTGTCATTTAAGACCTTTATTTCCTTGTTGATCTTTTGCTTGGATGATCTGTCCATTTCAGTGAAGGGAGTGTTAAAGTCCCCTACTATTACTGTATTATTTTTGATCTGTTTCTTTGACTTTGTTATTAATTTGTTTATACAGTTGGCTGCTCCCATGTTAGGGGCATAGATATTTAAAATTGTTAGATCTTCTTGTTGGACAGACCCTTTCAGTATGTTGTAATGTCCTTCCTCATCTCTTATTATAGTCTTTGGCTTAAAATCTAATTGCTCTGATATAAGGATTGTCACCCTAGCTTTCTTTTGATGTCCATTACCATGGTAAATGTTTTCCACCCCATCACTTTAAATCTGGAGGTGTCTTTGGGTCTAAAATGGGTTTCTTGTAGACAGCATTTGATGGGTTTTAGTTTTTTATCCATTCTGATGCCCTGTGTCTTTTGATTGGGGCATTTAGCCCATTAACATTCAGGGTAACTATTGAGAGATAGGAATTTAGTGCCATTGAGTTGCCTGTAAGGTGACTATTACTGTATATTGTCTCTGCTCCTTTCTGGTCTACTACTTTTAAGCTCTCTCTTTGCTTAGAGGACCCCTTTCAATATGTCCTGTAGGGCTGGTTTGGTGTTTGCAAATTCTTTCAGTTTTTGTTTGTCCTGGAAGCTTTTTATCTCTCTTTCTATTTTCACTGATAGCCTAGCTGTATATAGTATTCTTGGCTCCATGTTTTTCTCATTAGTGCTCTGAATATGTCATGCCAGTTCTTTCTGGCCTGCCGGGTCTCTGTGATAAGTCTGCTGCCAATCGAATATTTTTAACATTGTATGTTACAGACTTCTTTTCCCTGGTGGCTTTCAGGATTTTCTCTTTGTCACTAAGACTTGTAAATTTTACTATTAGATGATGGGGTGTGGACCTATTCTTATTGATTTTGAGGGGGGTTCTCTGCACTTGCTGGATTTTGATGCTTGTTCCCTTTGCCATATTAGGGAAATTCTCTACAATAATTCTCTCCAATATATCTTCTGTTCCCCTCTCTCTTTCTTCTTCTTCTGGAATCCCAGTTATTCTAATGTTGTTTCATCTTATGGTATCACTTACCTCTTGAATTTTCCCCTCATGGTCCAGTAGTTGTTTGTCTCTCTCTTGCTCAGCTTGTTTATTCTCCATCATTTTGTCTTGTATATCACTAATTCTCTCTTCTGCCTCTTTTATCTTACCAGTAAGAGCCTCCATTTTTTTATTGCAGCTCATTAATAACTTTTTTGATTTCAGGTTGGTTAAATTTTAGTTCTTTTATTTCTCCAGAAGGGGCTTTTATTTCTCCAGACAGGGTTTCTCTAATATCTTCCATGCCTTTTTCAAGCCCAGCTAGCACCTTGAGATTTGTCATTCTGAACTCTAGATCTGACATATTACTAATCCGTATTGATTAGGTCTCTAGCCTTTGGTACTGCCTCTTTTTTTTTTTTTTTTTTTTTTGTGGTGAGTTTTTCTGCCTTGTCATTTTATCCAGATAAGAATATATGAAGGAGAGAATTAAATACTAAAAGGGTGGCAACGACCTCAGGAAAATGTGCTTTAACCAAATCAGAAGAGACCCCAAATCGTGGGGGAAAGAAGTGGGGTAAAAAGTTAAGAAAAAAAAATTAAAAAAAGAAGAAATATAGAAAAATATAAAAAAGAAAATATATATATTAGACTGATGAATAGAACAGAGTCACCCACTTAATTTGGGGACTATTTTGGTCTCTTAGAAGAAACTACCTCCCAAAATTTTAAAGAAAGAAAAAAAAATATATATATATGCATACATACATACACACATAAAATAATGGTAAACAAGATGAAGGGATGGTATATGAATATAAAGATGAAAAAAATTTTTTTAAATTTCTAAAAAAAGGAGTTGATAAGATAAATTGGTTGGGAGAATAAAGAAAAAAAGTACAGAGAATTTGCTCAGGCTGGAGACTAGAACAAAGCCCTGTGCTAGATTTATGGTATATTTTGACCTATTAGAAGAAGTTGTATCCCAATTTTTTTTAGAAGAAAAATCCCTATGTGTATACAAAAGATAAAGTTAGATACAATGAAGGATAAAATATGACTATAATAATGAAGGTTCAAAAAGATTTTTTAATGAAAGGTATTGTTAAACTAGTTAAAAAACATTAAAAGATAAAAAGTTAAAAAAAACATTAAAAGATGAAAAAGTTAATAAAATTTTAGCATAAGAAAAAAATAAAATTAAAAAAATTTAATTAACTTTGTAAGACTAAAGAATCATGGGGAGAAAGCCACGAATTCCATCCTTTGCTTTCTCCTCCTCTGGAATTCGCTGTTCTCCTTGGTAAGTGAACTTGGTCTTGGCTGGATTTCTTGCTGATCTTCTGGCGGAGGGGCCTGTTGTAGTGATTCTCAAGCGTCTTTGCCCAAGGCGGAATTGCAACACCCTCTCTAGGGATCCAGGCTAAGTAATCTGTTCCCTTTGGGAGCTTTTGTTCCCTGAATGCTTTCTGTTGAGTTCTGGAGAATGGGAATGAAAATGGCGGCCTCCCGATTACTCGGCCCAGAGGAACTGAGAGCTCGGGGCCTCACTCCTCAATGTGCCCTCGGAGAAAAGTGGTCAATCACTCCCATCTCCCTGGCCTCCAGCCGCACTCCAGGTTCACCAACCTCTGACCAAGTGTCTCTGTCTCTGGTGCACAGCCCTGCCTGGAGTCTCCAAACCCTGCAGATCCTTGCGCTCTTCCAGGGGGGTCTCCCCGGATATTGTGGGGTCCCTGTTCAAAGAGCAGTGGCCTGACTGTGCCACGGATCACAGTTTAAGATAACCCTGAGTTTAAGATAAACCCTCGGCTCCATCTCTGTAGCCAGCTTCCCCGCTCTAATACCTGTGAGCTCTGTGACACTCAGATATCCCTGATCCTTCTGTGACCCTGTGGGACCTGACACCACACTGTCCCCACCGCGGCTTCACTCCAGCTAGCCTCTGGAGTGGTGTCCCACAGTGGAGCAGACTTTTAAAAGTTCTGATTTTGGAGGAGGAGTCAAGATGGCGGAGAAGTAGCAGCTGAGACTACTTCAGGTTGCGGGAGATCAGCTAGATAGCTTATCTAAAGATTGCAAACACCTACAAATCCAACGGGAGATCGAAGAGAAGAAGAACAGCAATTCTAGAAACAGAAAATCAACCACTTGCTGAAAGGTAGGACTGGCGGAGAAGTGAATCCAAAGGGACGGGAAGACAGACCCCGGGGGGAGGGGCCGGCTCCCGGCAAGCGGCGGAGCAACGGAGCACAAAATCGGGACTTTTAAAAGTCTGTTCCGCTGAGGGACATCGCTCCAGAGGCTTAACTGGGGTGAAGCCCACGCGGGGCCAGTGTGGCCTCAGGTCCCGCAGGGTCACAGAAGGATCGGGGTGTCTGAGTGTCGCAGAGCTCGCAGGTATTAGAACGGGGAAGCCGGCTACAGAGACGGAGCCGAGGAGTGAGCTCACAGCTCGGGCTTACCTTGAACCGGTCACAGGCTCGGTGAGCTCGGAGCGCAGCCGGAGGCCAGGCAGACGGGAGTAATTGGATGCTGTTCCCTGAGGGCGCACTGAGGAGTGGGACCCCGAGCTCTCGGCTCCTCCGGGCTGGAGACTGGGCGGCCGCCATCTTCCTTCCCGTCCTCCGGACTCTACGGAAAGCGCTCAGGGAACAAAAGCTCCCGAAAGCAAACCCGAGCGGATTACTCAGCCCGGGCCCTGGTAAGGGCGGTGCGACTCCGCCTGGGGCAAAGACACTTGAAAATCACTACAACAGGCCCCTCCCCCAGAAGATCAACAAGAAACCCAGCCAGGACCAAGTTCACTTACGAGGAGTGCGGTTTCAATACCAAGGAGAGCAGCGGAATTCCAGAGGAGGAGAAAGCAAAGCACGGAACTCATGGCTTTCTCCCCATGATTCTTTAGCCTTGCAGTTAATTTAATTTTTTTTTCTTTTTCAATTTTTTTCTCTTCTGCTAAATTTTTTTAAACGTTTACCCTTTTCTTTTTTAACGTTTTTTAACTAGTTTATCTAATATATATATATTTTTTCCTTTTTATATTTTTTTATTATTGGTTTTCTTTTTTTTTATTTGTTTCTTTTTTCTTTTTTATTTTTTTTTTCTTTCTGAACCTCTTTTTATCCCCTTCCCCCCCCCTCACGATTTGGGATCTCTTCTGATTTGGCTAAAGCATATTTTCCTGGGGTTGTTGCCACCCTTTTAGTATTTTACTTACTCCTTCATATACTCTTATCTGGACAAAATGACAAGGCGGAAAAATTCACCACAAAAAAAAGAACAAGAGGCAGTACCAAAGGCTAAGGACCTAATCAATACAGACATTGGTAATATGTCAGATTTAGAGTTCAGAATGACGATTCTCAAGGTTCTAGCTGGGCTCGAAAAAGGCATGGAAGATATTAGAGAAACCCTCTCGGGAGATATAAAAGCCCTTTCTGGAGAAATAAAAGAACTAAAATCTAATCAAGTTGAAATAAAAAAAGCTATTAATGAGGTGCAATCAAAAATGGAGGCTCTCACTGCTAGGATAAATGAGGCAGAAGAAAGAATTAGCGATATAGAAGACCAGATGACAGAGAATAAGGAAGCTGAACAAAAGAGGGACAAACAACTACTGGACCACGAGGGCAGAATTCGAGAGATAAGTGACTCCATCAGACGAAACAACATTAGAATAATTGGGATTCCAGAAGAAGAAGAAAGAGAGAGGGGAGCAGAAGGTATATTGGAGAGAATTATTGGAGAGAATTTCCCCAATATGGCAAAGGGAACAAGCATCAAAATCCAGGAGGTTCAGAGAACCCC
>NW_022633247.1:0-6716 GCF_010015895.1 Lontra canadensis
CATGAAAGAAATTGAAGAAGACACAAAAAGATGGAAGACCATTCCATGCTCTTGGATCGGAAGAATAAACATTGTTAAAATGTCTATACTGCCTAGAGCAATCTATACTTTTAATGCCATTATGATCAAAATTCCACCGGTATTTTTCAAAGAGCTGGAGCAAATAATCCAAAAATTTGTATGGAACCAGAAGAGACCCCGAATCGCTAAGGAAATGTTGAAAAACAAAAATAAAACTGGGGGCATCATGTTACCTGATTTCAAGCTTTACTACAAAGCTGTGATCACCAAGACAGCATGGTACTGGCATAAAAACAGACACATAGACCAGTGGAACAGAGTAGAGAGCCCAGATATGGACCCTCAACTCTACGGTCAAATAATCTTCAACAAAACAGGAAAAAATATACAGTGGAAAAAAGACAGTCTCTTCAATAAATGGTGCTGGGAAAACTGGAGCTATATGTAGAAGAATGAAACTCGACCATTCTCTTACACCATACACAAAGAAAAACTCAAAATAGATAAAAGACCTCAACGTGAGACGAATCCATCAGAATCCTAGAGGAGAACATAGGCAGTAATCTCTTTGATATCAGCCACGGCAACTTCTTTCAAGATAGGTCTCCAAAGGCAAAGGAAACAAAAGCAAAAATGAACTTTTGGGACTTCATCGAAATCAAAAGCTTCTGCACAGCAAAGGAAACAGTCAACAAAACAAAGAGGCAACCCATGGAATGGGAGAAGATATTCGCAAATGACAGCACGGACAAAAGGTTGATATCCAGGATCTATAAAGAACTCCTCAAACTCAACACACACAAAACAGATAATCATATCAAAAAATGGGCAGAAGATATGAACAGACACTTCTCCAACAAAGACATACAAATGGCTATCAGACACATGAAAAAATGTTCATCATCACTAGCTATCAGGGAGATTCAAATTAAAACCACATTGAGATACCACCTTACACCAGTTAGAATGGCCAAAATTAGCAAGACAGGAAACAACATGTGTTGGAGGGGATGTGGAGAAAGGGGAACCCTCTTACACTGTGGGTGGGAATGCAGGCTGGTGCAGCCACTTTGGAAAACAGTGTGGAGATTCCTTAAAAATTAAAAATAGAGCTTCCCTATGACCCTGCAATTGCACACATATGTATTTTTTTACATTTTATTTTATTTTTTCAGTGTTCCAAGATTCATTGTTTATGTACAACACCTATATATCTTTAAGTGGGTGAATTATCTGGTAATGTGAAGTACATCCCCATACAGCTGTTTTTTAAAAGACCACACCTAGCTGATGATAAATGGCCCCCAAAATGGGAAAAAAATGGAAGCTGTTATCAGCATAACTATTAATAAGGAAAGAAGGAAGATAGGTTGGAAGGAAGGAAGGAAAGGAAAGAAGAAAGAAAGAAAGAAAGAAAGAAAAGAAGAAAGGAAGGAAGGGAGGAAGGAATGAAGGAAGGAAGGAAGGAAGCTCCTTTTGTTTCCAACTCAAATATCTTGCTTTATCTTTGAGCTAGAGGTTCTGTAGACCAGGGGTTTCCAAATTGTCATCATCAGACCAGCAGTCTCAGCACCTAAGAGCCTGTTAGAAATATAATTTTCCAGACCTTTTCCAGACCTGTTGAATCAGACCTTTTGGAGTGAAGCCCACCAGCCTTTGACCTCACCAGCCCTCCAGGTGACTGTGACATGTCCCCAGTTTGGAGACTCATTGCTCCTGAGGACTCACTGGGCCGACCCCATACTGCATCCCTGCACCTTGCTGGCTTTTCAACACTGAGCAAGTCCTGAGCCTCACTGTGCCCATTTCCTCATTTCAAAACTAAGTGCAACCCCAAGGGGCTGCCCGACTTTGCCTGAGCACCTCCTTTGAAACGAGACCCAGCTTGTGGATGCTTCCCCCAATATATCTGACTCTGCAACACATGAAAGAGAAATGGATATTTATTGAGGATTTCAAGGGAGTCAGGGAAGGGGAATTTACAACAGGCACTTGATGGCAACTGTAAAACCTTATAAAATGCCCATTTACATGCCTGTTCTTTCCTCACACTTCTTCACCAGTCACTGGGCCCATCACTTCCTTTATATCCTGGTCAACTACCAGCAACTGGCTTTTTCTCCTGTCCCAGTCCTTTCCCTCAGCCCAGTCCTCACTTCCTTAGTCCTCTCCCACATCTTTGCCCCATCTGTCCACTCATCTCTTCTCTACCAAGGAGAAATTCAGATCACCCTCTTTCTTTCATTTGGCTCAGCCAACAAGACAACACATAGGAGGAGATGTCTTTCCCCCCAAAATTTGAAGAACTAAACATGAACAATCATTTTCTTCATCAAAAATGATTTCTTTCCTTCAACATGATATTCAGAATGAGAGCAATGATGTGTCTGAAGCAGAGGACACAATGCTTGGTACACAGCAGGTGCCCAATCACAGTTTATGTATTTTGGGCAGAGCAAGCACCCCTTATTCACACTTTTGTGATAGACCATGCACATAGGCTTCCCAACCCAGCAATGTGGGCATGACATCATACCCGCCCACCCCCAGCCACCCTCAGGCACAGGAACCAGGAGGAAGTTGATATACACAGTCAATATTGGGGAGGTTGGGATCCCAGTGAATCCATAAGGAATGAGGTCACTGAGACTGGGGGAAAGGAGAGAAAACAAACATCTAGAATTTAGAGTACTTGCCAAGAAGGCAGGTGGGAGAATTCACATTCAAGAATCATCACCAGGGACACCTGGGTGGCTCAGTTGGTTAAGCATCTGCCTTAGGCTCAGGTCATGATCTCAGGGTCCTAGGACTGATTCCCATGTCGGGCTCCCTGCTCATCGGGGAGTCTGCTTCTCCCTCTGCCTCTGCCCCTTCTCCTGCTCATGCGTTTTCTCTCTCAAATAAGTAAGATTTTTTAAAGTTTAATTTTATTTTTTTCAGTGTTCCAAGATCCATTGTTTATGCACCACACCCAGTGCTCCATGCAATACGTGGCCTCCTTAATACCCGCCACCAGGCTCACCCATCCCCTACCCACTCCCTTCCAAAACCCCCAGTTTGTTTCTCAGAGTCCACGTCTCTCATGGTTTTTCTCCTGAAATAAGTAAGATCTTAAAAAAAAAAAAAAGAATCATCATCAGTGAAGCATAATCATTCCCATTTTATAGATGGAAGGCTAAGGTGCCTCTACCCAAAACATCTGCTGCCACAAAAGAAACAACTTCAGGAGCTCTGGGGATAGAGTCTGCTGAGGAAGGTCTTCTTCATGGCAGTCTTCAGCTCCTTGTTCCTGAGACTAAAGATGATAGGGCTGAGGAAGGGTGTGAGGACCGTGTAGGTGATGGCCATCAGGGTGTCCCCTTCCAGGGACTGGGGAGCCTTGGGCTTGAGGTAGATGACAGAAGCAAAGCCATAGTGCACGACCACCACGGTGAGGTGGGACACACAGGTGGAGAAGGCCTTGTGCCGGCCCTCTGCAGAAGGGATCTTCAAGATGGCAGCCACGATGAAGGCATAAGAGAGGAGGATGAGGAGAAAGCAACCCAGCAGGGCAGTAATGCACACCAGGCCCACGCCCTGGGCCACTATTGGTACATCAGTTCCACAGGCCAGCTTCACCAGAGGTGGCACGTGGCAGAAGAAATGGTGAATCTCATTGGGTCCACAGAAGGTGAGGTGGAAAATGGCTGTGGTCACCACCAGCCCCATGATGGAACCACCAACCCAGGACCAGGCCACCAGGCAGGTGAAGCCTTGGTGGCTCATGAGCACATTGTAGTGCAAAGGGTGGCAGATGGCCACGTAGCGGTCGTAGCCCATGACGGTGAGAAGGAAGGAGTGGGTGAAGCCGAATGTGAAGGAGAAGAACATCTGGCTGGCACAGGCTGCAAAGGCGATGGTGCAGTGGGAGGAGAGCAGGTCGGCCAGCAGGTGTGGGGTGATGGTCAAGGTATAGAGGATCTCAGAGATGGACAGTGCACACAGGAAGAGGTACATGGGCGTGTGCAGGCTGCGCTCGCTCCAGACAGTGGCCATGATGAGCAGGTTCCCCAGCAGCGTGAACAGGTACATGAGCAGGAACAGCAGGAAGAAGACAGGCAGGATGTGAGGTGGGAAGGTGGAGAAGCCCACGAGGATGAATTCAGACACGGAGCTGTGGTTTAGGCCCAGAGTGGCAGCCATCCCTGGGTGGGGAGAGAGTGAAGGTGGCCTGGTGGGCAGGAGCTCCGGGACCAAGCTGAACCCAGCCCTGGAGGACTTCCCGGAGGGAGAGGGGGCCCTCACCCTGCAGACCATGGCCAGTCCCTCCACCACCCAATGCTCATGATGACTGTCAGTGCTTCTCGGTGTTGCTTGAGGTTCATGGAAGATTGTGTGCCTCAAGTGCATAGTGCAGGGCCTGGCACATAGTAAAAATTCAGGAAATGATGACAATAGTAATAGTAATAATAATAATAGCTACTATTTTAAAATCTCAGTGGAAGGAGCTCAGGGTCTCTATTCAGCCACACCTGGGTTGAGTCTCTCTTCAGAGCTTGTCAGTTCCTCCAACCATATTTCTAAGTACGAATGGAAAATTAAAGAAAAAAAGCAACAATTCAGTCTTCTTTTTTAACCAAAGTTATTGTGTGGGGCTCTCCAATAAAAATGTTCAAATTGGAACATTCTGGTGCTGGTTGGAATTCCATCTTTGAAAGGTTAATGCAGATCTCGCCATCATTATTCCCAGTTTGCTGCATCAACTCTGAGCTGTTTGCAAGGCTTAGCAAGTGTTACACGGTGGCTTTTTTTCTTTTTTAGACAAAACTCTACCATGTTATCCACATGAGTTAAATAAATTTGAGAAGCTGTTTTGAAACAGTGCTTCCAACAACTATACTAACAGCAACAACATTGACTTGGTTCCCTAATTTTTTTGAGCTTTAGTTTCCTCACCCCTAAAAGGAAGTTGATTATAATAATATCTAGCTGACAAAGTTGTTATAAGGATTAAATAAGTTTATACATATAATGTACTTATTGTGGGGCATGGAATAGATAATGAACATTGGAGAAGTTAAGAGTGAGGACACGCACGCATGACCAGAATCAGATTCTCTTAAAATGTAGCAACCTATGATTGTATCTCTCTTTTAATTGGGTATTTAATACACTTTCCTCTTTTGTACTGGTGTCTTAGGACTTAATTCTGTCACATTATTTAATATTGAGCTTTTATATATATTAATGTACATAGCTAATATATACTTGTATATGTATATTTAATCTGTACAAATACACAAAGACACATGTATATTTCTGTTTCCTATACCAAAACAAACAAAGAAACAAAAAGAAAACAAGATTGGGTTATGGACACTGGGGAAGGTATGTGCTATGGTGAGTGCTGTGAAGTGTGTAAACCTGGCGATTCACAGATCTGTACCCCTGGGGCCAATAATACATTATACGTTAATAAAAAAAAAAAAAGAAAACAAGACCCCAAACACCAAGAGCATGTAATTATCACGAAAAAGAACCCTGTGTGAGGCCATAAAGGAAGTGCAGGTACATTCCCAAGTACCAGTATTACAAAGATGCAGGTATCTGACCATTTGACAATGAAACTAGAACTTAATAAGAGGATACCTCAAAATTCCCAAATACTTACAATGTAAATGTTAGGTTGAACCATTTGACGTTGCCACCATTACATACCACTCATTAATCTTCAGGCTAAAAGGAAAATTAAGAAACTAAGAAGTGCATGATAATGAAAAGTTGAAATAACTAAATGAAATGGATTATCTGCTGGGATAGAAAAAGGATATGAATGGAGAGCCAGAAAAATTCTAGTAAGATCTGTTGCTTGCCAGCAATCAGACAACAAAGAGAAATAAAAGGTATCCAAATTGGCAATGAAGAAGTCAAACTCTCTCTCTTCACAGATGACATGATTCTTTATATGGAAAACCCAAAAGACTCCACCCCTAAACTACTAGAACTCATACAACAATTCAGCAACGTGGCAGGATACAAAGTCAATGTACAGAAATCAGTGGCTTTCTTATACAGTAACAATGAAAATACAGAAAGGGAAATTAGAGAATTGATTCCATTTACTATAGCACCAAGAACCATATGATACCTGGGAATAAACCTAAGCAAAGAGGTAAAGGATCTGTACTCGAGGAACTACAGAATATCATGAAAGAAATTGAAGAAGACACAAAAAGATGGAAGACCATTCCATGCTCTTGGATCGGAAGAATAAACATTGTTAAAATGTCTATACTGCCTAGAGCAATCTATACTTTTAATGCCATTATGATCAAAATTCCACCGGTATTTTTCAAAGAGCTGGAGCAAATAATCCAAAAATTTGTATGGAACCAGAAGAGACCCCGAATCGCTAAGGAAATGTTGAAAAACAAAAATAAAACTGGGGGCATCATGTTACCTGATTTCAAGCTTTACTACAAAGCTGTGATCACCAAGACAGCATGGTACTGGCATAAAAACAGACACATAGACCAGTGGAACAGAGTAGAGAGCCCAGATATGGACCCTCAACTCTACGGTCAAATAATCTTCAACAAAACAGGAAAAAATATACAGTGGAAAAAAGACAGTCTCTTCAATAAATGGTGCTGGGAAAACTGGAGCTATATGTAGAAGAATGAAACTCGACCATTCTCTTACACCATACACAAAGA
>NW_022633248.1:0-6706 GCF_010015895.1 Lontra canadensis
TGTATTGAAAATGGAAGGGAGGGATGCCTGGGTGGCTCAGGTGGTTGAGCGACTTCGGGTCAGGTCATAATCCCAGAGTCCCAGGATCCAGTCCTGCATCAGGCTCCCTGCTGAGTGGGGAGTTTGCTTCTCCCTCTGCCCCTCCCCACTCTCCTGCATGTTCTCTCTCTCTCTTTCTCTCTCTCAAATAAATAGATAAAATTTTTAAAAGAAATAGAAGGGAGGGGTCTTATCTTCTCAGATCTTAAGTGTAAGATTACAAGGCTCTCTTTAGACATTTCTCACAATGCAGAGGTGCTTTATGTAAAAAATGAAATCCAGTAAAGACTAGCAGAGATAAGAGAGTTCTGCTAGCATCAAATCCCAATATCCTGTCTGAAGCCGTGATGTGAAGTGTTTCTCCTTTGGTTTTGTAAGTTGCTCAGCCACTAAGAAGCATTACTCTTTTGTTTTTGTTTTTCCTTCAGGTGACTTAAATTGTGATTCTTACCACTTTCATCTAAAGACAGACTACTATTACTGTGAGAGTTGGCTGGTAATCTCAGAGGTCACACTGTTTGCGTTCTGCTTTAATCTCTGAAAAGTTCATAAAATGGACCTTGCAAACATGGAAGGTTTAGATCATTTCACAAAGCACTGGAGTCTTTCTGAGATATTATATGTAATTTTATGAGACTGTAAGCTATTTTTCTAAGTCAAAAAAATGCTTCAAGCCAAAGTCACTGTCTTTTCCAGCTCTTTGTAAATAGTTTTGCTCAAAAGCACGGGTTAGCAATGGACTTTACATCTTATTTTTCATACCAGATTACAAAGAGATGTCTCAGTTTAATCCTTATTGGCCTTAGACATAAAACTTGGTGCTGCGTAAAGTTCTACCTGCAGCTCTTACCACTTCTCCTGTCCTAACAGGCTTGATCTCCAGGTAAGGGCTGACCGCTGGGTTCAGGTGAGCGGTTAGGAAGAGAATATGAAAAAGAGATGGTACAGGCTGAGAACAAAATACAAGTAGGTGGTACATTATCATAAATGCATTAACAACTAGCATAAAGTGAGTCAAACCTACCTTAAGCATGAAAAGATTGAGAGGGATCTTTTCCTTATAAAAGAAGGAAGCACAGTGAGGTGGAGACTGCCCAACTCTGGGCAGGAGCAAGTCATGCCTGTTGAATCCCATCTGGGATGAACATACCAGGGCGGACATTCAGTGGTTTACAGGTGGTAGTTGTTCGGATGAACTGATGCCCATGAACAAGCAGATATTAGACTGTTAAATGTCTTGAAGATCATCCCAGGTTTTCAGGACTGAAGGGGTAGGAACCAAGAGATATAAGGAGAGTATTGCTAGTAAGAAATTTATAAAATAAATGTATCCACTGAGAAAAAATTACAATGAGGACTCTCAAAGACAACTAGAAATTTTCTAACATTTTCCTATCTAATTTGTTACTCATTACTTCTCTACAAGAGTAAGGGAATCATTAAAAATGAAAAAGGTTTTTCTCTTTTCCTCTTTCCTCCCTCCCTTTCTTCCTTTAGATGTTTCCTCATTTATTTCTTTCTCTTTCTTACTTTCTCTCTTCCTTTTTCTCTTCCTTTCTTTCTCTCTCTCTTCCTTTCCTTTCCATTTTGTTCCTTTCCTTTCTTTTTCCCCTTCCTTCCTTCCTTCCTTCCTTCCTTCCTTCCTTCCCTCCCCTGGGGGAGAGGTCAAGGATGAGCTAGGCAAAAATCTGTTATTACTCAACATATAATTATAGGGTAAGAGGAATTCCAAAAGGTAGGAGAGATGTGCACCTATAGATCGAATAGAAGATAAAATCTGAACTTTAAAGACAAGAGAATAGGGTCCAGCCTGGGACATGTGTTGGTCTTGGTCTGGAATGGGCAGTATGGTTTTTCCCAGTTTGCTTTTCTCTTATGTGCAAGATAGGCATTCCATCATTTACTCTACTTTTTAAAATTTCTACCAACTGAATTTGAAAAATTACTTGATAATGTCTCCCCCACCCCCAACTTTTCTGAGCTATCACTGGAGACTGACATCCCAAAATAGTTAAACTGTCTAGAGGAAAAGGTGGTCCTTTTCTCTGGGGGAGGACAATATATCCAGAACCAAGGCCAGGAATGTAATAAAACATTTAATAAATATGCATTCCGATTACCTGGCAGAATTTTCAGACTTACTTTCCCTTTAAAAGAAACCCTCATGGTATATGTAGATAGTACTTCTATAACTTGCTTTCCTCTGGGTAACCATTTAAAATTCTAGAAAAAAAACAAGAGTCTAAAAACAATGTGTATTTTTCTGCATGAAGGCTGTACTCAGGAGAAAAATACCAGGTAAAATTCATTTTCGAAAGCAGACCGAGTTGTAGGCAGAGATTGAATTTGAAGAAGGGAACTGAAATGTGGGACTTCCTTTTTTTCCTTACATAGAAGGAATTTTTTTAAACCAACATCCAGATCTAGGTAAGTGAATCACTAGAGTACTCTCCACTTGCCAGTGGGTACAGGTCAACAATTCAACATACTACATTAGAAGTGTCACTGTTCTATTTCCTATTTAGAGTCAAGCTGCTCAATTCATTCTACTGTAGCTCCAACCCTTATAAGAACAGACAGCCAGAAAATACAGAACCTGATCCCATTTCATTAGTTAAAGGAAATGTCTCATTCCACTTGATTCCTCTAATTTATTTTAAAATCAGGAATACTGAACCCCCGCCAACATTCATACTTCATTTGGGAATATGTTTTGATTCTACATTTTGATCTGAAAATAAAGCCCATCATTGAAAGAGGCATGGCTATTTGAAAAATGCAACAACATATTAAGAACAACAGCAAAAGTATACCTAAAAAATGCCCATCTTCTCATTTACTGTGTTTTGGTTTCAATGTTATTTATCATACTGTGCACTAGACATAGCATTTGCTATCATTACATGATCAAATACTTATTCAATTTTATTATAAAGCAAATGAAATCTAAAAAACAAAACAGATAAGCAAGCAAAACAAACAGACTTACATCTGTATCTTTTCAGTAAATAACCAGTAGTGCAATTGCAGGGTCATAGGGAAGCTCTATTTTTAATTTGAATCTTGGAACACTGAAAAATAAAATAACATTATTTAAAAAGAGAGAGAGAGAGAGAGAGAAAGACTTAAATACAGAGAACAAATTAATTTGCTCCATAACAGTACAGGGAACCACCTCTGGTGGCTGCCTGAGTGAAGGTGGTAAGGAGAAGGGTTAAATAGATGAATGGAATTAAGAGGTACACACTTCCAGTTATAAAATAGTTAAGTCATAGAGATGAAGTGTACAGCAGAGGGGATCCTGGGTGGCTGTTAGTTAAGCATCTGTCTTTGGCTCAGGTCATAATCCCAAGTATCCTGGGATCAAGTCCAACATTGGGCTCCTTGCTTAGCGGGAGCCTGCTTCATCCCAATCATGCGCTCTCTCTTTCTCAAATAAATAAATAAATAAATGAAATCTTAAAAAAAGAGAGAGAAACAAAGGTACAAGAGAAAGAATACAATGATATTGGAATAATGCATGGCGACATGTGTCACAGTGAGGACTGTGTCATGTACAGAACTGTCAAATCACTCCATCGTACACCTAAAACTAACATAACATTGCATATCAATTATACGTCAATTTTTTAAAAAGTCTCTAAACTAGAAAAGTGCTGAGAGTTGAAAATTAATTTAGTAATAATACATTAAAAGTTTAATTAAAATAATTTAAAAAATAAGTTAAAAAACTATGATGACAGCAATGTCTGTAGATCATGACAAGTGTAGATTGCTGTTGAAGCTTTAGAAGACTTCTGTGATTAAATGCAATGAGAGGGGGTGCCTGGGTGGCTCAGTGGGTTAAAGCCTCTGCCTTCAGCTCAGGTCATGATCCCAGGGTCCTGGGATCGAGCCCCGCATTGGGCTCTTTGCTCAGCAGAGCCTGCTTCCTCCTCTCTCTGCCTGCCCCTCTGCCTACTTGTGATCTTGGTCTGTCAAATACATAAATAAAATCTTAAAAAATTTTTTTTTTAAATAAGTAAATAAATGACCTGCCTTCGGCTCAGGTCATGATCCCAGGGTCCTGTGTTCAAGTCCCGCATCAGGCTCTCTGCTCATTAGGGAAACTGCTTCCCCCTTCTCTCTGCCTGCCTCTCTGCCTACTTGTGATTTCTGTCTGTCAAATAAATAAATAAAATCTTTAAAGTAAAGGAGGTTAGAGTTTAGGAAGAGACAGACATTTAATCTGAAAACTATAATTCAAGCTAGAATGTGAGGACTGTGGAATTGCAAATTCAGTGACATCATGGTAGAAGGGAGAGAGTTCCCCCTCTGAGCTCAGATATCCCTTCCAAACTGACTTTGTTCCATGTTATTGGGAGGTGGTGAATATGTTTGAATATGTTTCTCTCATCTTACATTTCTGTGAAATAGGGATTGGGGCACCTGGGTGGCTCAGCTGGTTATGTGTCTGCCTTTGGGTCAGGTCATGTTCTCAGGGTCCTGGATGGAGCCCTGTGTCAGGCTCACCGCTCAGGAGGAATTGGCTTCTCCCTTTCCTGTCCAGAGACACCCCTACCTGAATCTCTAAGACTCTAGCTTAATGTTGCCTATTTTTGAATTCTGCGTAAGTAGAATCACACAGATACGTTCTTTGGCATCTAGCTTATCTTAAGAAACACTGTATTTGAGTGACTTTTCTATACTATTGTTTATAACAATAGTTGGTTCATTTTCCTTGCCATATAGTATAAACTGTGATGATTAGTGCCACTGTATTTATTCATCTTTCTTCAATGGACATTTGTATTGCTTCTGCTTTGGAGCTGTTATAAATAATGTTGTTATATGCATTACTGGGCATGTATTTGGGTGAATACATATACACACTTTACTTGAACATATATCTTGAAGTTGAATTTCTATATTCATTTATCAAGCTTAAATACTTATCACCAACACATTTTCCAAAGAGAGTATATGGGAACAACCCAGGTGTCCGTCCACAGGTGGAGAAAGAAGATGAGATCTTGTCACTTGTGACGACATGGATGGACTCAAAATGGATTATGTTAAGCGAAATAAGTCAGACAAGGACAAATAGTAAATGATTTCACTTATATGTGGATCTAAAAAAAATAAACAAACAAATAAAAGCAGAAATAGACTCGTAAATACAAAGAAAAAATCCAGTGGTTGCCAGAGAGGAGGGTACAAGATTCATCTCCCAAATCAACAGTACAATTATTCATGGTCTTCCTTTCTGCCTCTTAGCCTTGTTATTTTCCACAGAATCAAAGTTTGTCATTTGGAATGGAGACCCAAAATTCCAAAGGAAAATTCTCTCTGCAAAAAATTAACTAATTTTCTCTCTTCATCTGATTTGAAGGGATATGTATGAGTCTTTCGAACATGTCAAATATCAAATAATTTTCTTTATCTTAAAAGAGATTATTTCAACAAGTCTAACAAGCCTATGCACATCAATGAAAGAGAAAAAAGAAAGAAAAAAGGATAAATTGATAACATATTTGGCACTCCTTCCTATGAATGATGGGAAGATACAGAATTTCTTCAGGTAGGTGTGGTGAGGACACTGAACCACCACTGCTCTGGGAGGCCAAAAAAATCACCTATCTAGCCCTTACAATCCTGAAATTGCACATAGTGAGACAACAGATTACCAATATAACTTCATATTTTTTTATTACTATAATTTCTGATGTACCCATCGAAAGAAATTCCAAATGGGTATGTGGTATTGCCTGCTTTTGAGGCATGCATGTAGCCCTCTCCATAGATAGAATTTAATGAAACCTCTAGCAGATCGAGTTATCTCAATACCAAATGTATTCTATGTGGACTATTTGCTCATAAGACAAATCAGTAAGTTCTATACTTGTTTCCACTCTGCAAGGTGATCTTTTCAATGTTGAGAAGCAAAGAAAAGTCCTCCCTCAGAGAACTTGAATGACCAAAGAAATCTATAAATTTCTTTTTATGAGCCTTTAACAAGGTAGTTAGTTATAAGCTTAATGATAAAAATATCAGTTGCATTTTATGCAACAATAAACAGAAGAGTAAAGAAATTAAAGCAAAAATGCTAACAGAAGAAAGTAAAAGTATCTAAGAATGAATCAAAGTACAACTTCTACAGGTAAGATCTAAATCCTGATTACATTTTACAGGAGACCTAAATAAAGTGATACGCTATATTCACAGATAAAAACACATATTATCACAAATACATCAATTACCCCCAAATTAATCTACAAAGTCAGTACAATCACAATTAAAGTCTTGACAGAGATTTAAATAAAATGTTTTAGTTTCCACATTTAAGTGGAAGATTCAAGAGTCAGAATCCACCAGATTAACTGAATATGAGGACTTATGAGGAAATAGAAATTCAGACAGTGTGATATTATCATAGAATAGGCAAATTTTTCAGTGTAGTAGAACCATGTGTTTATATAACATATGTGGCACTAGATGATTGAAATAATGAGGGAGGGGTGCCTGGGTGGCTCAGTGGGTTAAAGCTTCTGCCTTCGGCTCAGGTCATGATCCTGGGGTTCTGGGATAGAGCTCTGCATCGGGCTCTCTGCTCAGCAGGGAGCCTGCTTCCTCTTCTCTCCCTCTGCCTGCCTCTCTGCCTACTTGTGATCTCTCTCTCTGTGTCAAA
>NW_022633249.1:0-6705 GCF_010015895.1 Lontra canadensis
AGGCCAGGTGTTCTGTTCTGGCTGGCCTGGGCCCCACAGGACCACGAATAAGGTCATCCAGCCTTCCCCATCCCATACTAGGGGCAAACTTATAGGCAAGCAGAATACACAGTATACTCAGGGACAGAAGAAACCCCTTCATACAACCAAATCAGTGAGTCTGGAACTCATCCAGGAGATTGTCTCCCTAGAGGCATGATGGCAGTTCAGGTCTCCTAGAAACTCTATGTACCCCATAAACAAGAACCCAGGCTATTGCTAAGAATGGTCAAGAGAGTTCTTAAAGAAAGCTTTGAGCACAAGGGTAAGGGAGGGCTACTCTTAAGTATTCTTATTTCAGAATGTTTCTCCAGCCTTACCCAGGCTAGGGCTCCATTTTTTATCTTTTATTCAGCATTATCTATGCATGTTCTTCCTCCATTCACTCCCTCACTGGGCTCAGGGCACCTCCACTCCATGCAGGAGGAGACACCATCCTTGCTGACCTATTGCACTTCAACTTTGTCACAGGCGCTCCTGGTGGAGAACATTGCAATCTTTGTGGGTAAAGGCCTCAGTGGATTCTGGTCTCAAAGCAGATGAGATGGTGATTACATCATATTTCATGAGCTTCTTTCCCTCTGAAATCCCTGCATCCTCTGATCATATTTTTAGGTCTATCTCCCAAGTGGGGGGGGGTCAAGTTCCCTGAAAAAGTCCTGAGAAGTGGGGACACATTGTGGGATTTTCCTTCACACTTGCCTATCAGTGCATTTTCTTTAATGTGGAGAGATGGTGGGAACAGAGACGGTACTATGATTTCCATTCTTACCCAAAATTTACTAATTTGGGGTGCATCTAGGCAGGGGTAAATGGTAGTTGATAACAATAAGTAGACGCAGGTCCCCAGAAGAAGCATCAGCATCCAGTCGTCACTGGGGCTGGAGATACAGCATTAACTAGGATCCTTGTACCCTCCTGTCTAGATAGAAACTGAGAATCAAACTGTGGGTTTAAGTCTTGGATCCCCCCATCATTGCTTTGTAATTCAAAGCTTGTTTCTTGTCTGTGAGACTATTTCTTCATTTGTAAACAGAAATAATAATGTTTAACTAATAGAGCTTGGGGAAGATTACTCAAGAAAAGGCATGCAGAAGATCCAGCCCAGGCAGACTCACAGATCAGAATCTTCATACACTGTGGTAAGAGTTGGCGGGAGTAAGAAGAACCAGAGGAAAGTCTTCCTCAGAGGTCCTAAGAAGACCAGAGAGAATTCACCAAGAGGTTGTTGGTGGGCCTGCCCAGAGCTTCACCTGGATCATACCATAAACCTTTCAGTAGAGTCCTGTGAAGTGGTAGAATAGCTTCCCTGCTTCACAGGATAAAACACTGCGACTCAATTTCCAATGTGAAAATGTTCACAGTGCCCTGGGGCTGAGTTGTCTGCAAACTCAGTTGGGAGTCTTGGCAGTTTCCTCATTGTGTGTGAATTCAGGGCTCATGTTGGATGAAAGCATCAGAGTCTGTGGGACAGTGATACAATCAGGACCCAGCTGTGGAAAGATAAGCAGGCAGGGGTAGGTGGAGATGATCAAGAAGCTGCACCACTGGACTGTGGTCCTTCTGAGGCAGAAATCTGAGGAGTTGGATGTGAGGACCATCTCCAGCAGCATCAGGAGACCCCACTGATAGATCTGGAAGGAAGCCTTCATGCATTAGAACATGCAATTTTCACTGTTGTTAAAAATAACTAAATTATTCTTGTGTTTGAAGACATATGCAGTGAGGATATGTGGGTCCTCAGGATTGAGGGGTATGGAAAGTTGGCAAATGCTTACTTCTACCCTACAGACTTCCCCAGTGTGACATCCTGCTCACGCAGTCTGGGCGGAGGAGTATCTATACCTCCCTGGCTCCTGACTGAATGACCCTCATGATGTTCTTTGGTTCAAGTCCCCTCTGTCTATAACCTGCTTAGGAGCTGACTACTGGCAAAACAGCTGCAGAGCATTCCTCAGTGGTCTCCTCTGAGCCCCTAGCATGTGCACATCTCCTAAATGAGCACCTCTACTGGTTTTCTTTTCAGTGACTATTGAAATATAATTTACACATTCTATGATTCATGCCTTTAAAGCTTTGAATATGTTCACAAAGTTGTACACCCATCATAATCAAATTTAGAATATTTTCCTTATGCAAAAGATATCCTTTTAAAAATTGTGTTATGTTAGTCACCATACAGTACATCATTAGTTATTTATATGGTGTTCCATGACTCATTGTTTGTGTATAACACTGAGTGTTTCAAAAGATATGTTGTACCTCTTGACTGCCATCTCTCTTTCCTTCATACCATTTGCTCCTCAGATCTAGGAAACCTGCAATATATTTTCTGTGACCAAGGATTTGCCTTTTCTGGACATTTCATATGAATGGAATCACAGAATGCAGAGTCCAATGGGCTGTCTACTTTCACTGAGCATAATGTTTTGGGGTTCATCCATGTTGTGGCAGGTATCAGAACTTTATCTTTTTACCTTGCCCAATAATGATCTCTTGTATGGATAGAACACTTTTCTTTATCTATTGAACAGTGGGTGGACAACTGTGTTAGTTCCATCTGAGAGGTTATTATAATAATGCTGCTGTGAACATTTGCATGCAGGTTTTACCTAGATGTATGTTTTCACCACTCTTGGGTATATACCTAGCAATGGAATTGCTGGGTCATTGGGTAACTCTGTTTAAATTGTTTTATTAGGTTTATTGAAGAACAATGGGTATACATCACTGTAGGAGTTTAAGGCATATAGCATGATGATTTGATTTATATATACTGTGAAGTATGCTGTGCAATTACAACAATAGGCTCAGCTAACACCCATCATCTCAATAAGAGGAAAAGAAGAAGAAAAAAGAGAACAGTTCTTCTTGTGATGAGAGCTCTTAAGATATATTGCCTTAACAATGTTCTGATAAATCATATGGAGACATTATCTATAGTCATCAGGTTATATATTACCTCCCTAGTACTTCTCTTATAACTGAAATCTTGTATCTTTGATCACTTCCTCCAATTTCCTCCTTCTTACCTTGTGCTTCCACCTCTCCACAAGTCTGGTCTCTTTTTCTATGAACTTATTTTATTTTATTATTTTTAGATTCCACACATCAGTTAGATAATGCAGTATTTGTCTGTCTGATTTATTTTACTTAGCATAATGCTTTCATGGTATACCCATGTTATAGATGGTAGGATTTCCTCATTTCCTATTTAAATTTTTGACAAAGTATCAAACATTTTTGCAGAGGCTTGTTGTTTGTCATCTAAATGCCTTTGCAGGGAGTTGGGTGTGGATCTGACATCCAGGTTTGGGTTAACAAATCTGATAATGCCCCTGACACTCTGTTCCCCAGTCCTTCTAACTCCCTTGCTCTTATAAGGTCAGTCAATCACATAACAAAGCCGGCCCTGTCCCTTCAGCCCCCATTAGCTACATCCTTCACTGTTACTGTGCAGTACAATATGGCTTGAACAATTTATCTAAGGAGAGTGCCATAAATATTGAATTATCTTGATCATTGCAGCTTTATAATATAATCCCAAGTCAGGAATTGTGTTTTATTGGGTGTAAAGTAAACGCATTTCCATCAGTATTTATTGCTACCTATCAGTTTCACTGAAAACCCAGAAGCCTCATACCTCCTCTCTTGATATTTTTGAACACCTGAAGCTCTTCTTTATCCAATTGTCACCTAGTTCAGGTTATCAATACGTTCTTGTTATCACATGTGTATTTTTCAGTTAGGTTGAAAATTTCCCGTGCTACAAAGCTGATGGCACAGTGGCACAGAAACTGATAGAGAACGTATTTCCCAGATGGGTATACCTTCCATAATCTCTAGTGATTGAAGCAGCCATTTCATTGGACAAATTGTACCACCTTCAACAAAAACCTTGCACACTTCTTGGAATCATCACTGGCCCTATCACCCTCAATCGTTAGGCAAGGTTGTGAGAGCTAATGGGATCCTCAAACTTAAAATTTTTAAACTAGCAAAAGATACCAGACATCCCTGCCCTAAGGTATTGCCTTTGGACTTGCTGGCTGTTTGAAGTACCCTCTTTGGACAATGTAAACTCACCTCACACAGCATAGTCACTGGCAGACCAATGTCTACTGGTACACAATTTTCTGGAGATCCCTTGTTGTCTCGTGCTAGTATGACCAACTATGACAAAATATTTAGTGTTTTACCATCTAGCCTGTCATCAATAGGTTAAAGATGTCTTCCAAGATCTCAATTGAAAGGATACTGTTGGTCATTGTCTAGAGCCTGGTGACTGGGTATTCTGGAATTGTCATCAGAAAAATACAGCTTTCGAACTTGATCAAAAGGGATCTTACCAAGTGCTCCCAACCACTGAAATTACTACAAAACTAGAAGGTGTTGAATCATGGGTATGCATTTCACAGCTAAAGAAGGCCTTACCTGACATCTAGTCCTTCACAGATGCTAGGGACCTCTAAATCAAACTGATGAGGAATTTAAGTCGCCAATATTGAAGTAGACTGCCTTCATCTGAGACAACAGATCAAGTCCTCATATTTTAACTAAATGTGAAGAATTTTCTTCTTTTTCTTTTTCTCCTTTCCTTTATTCTGGCATAGTCTTGGAAAAATAATGCCCTCAGCTATATGTCTGAGCCAGTTGCTCAGAAGGGGGAATAAACTCAAGAATGTAAAACAGCCTTTTATTTCAGGCTAAGAGAAAATCTAATCATGTCCCTAAATTTTCTCAAGTGAAATATGACATCACATTGGTTGGCTCCCTTGAATTTACACCACTGAGTTAAAAAAGACTAACCAGGACACATTCATGATCCAGGAATTGTTTCCCTTGACAGAGCTAAGCTTCCTGGTTAACAATTAAATTTACAGGACAATTTGATTAGGAACCTGTCCTTAACTCCTAAATATAATACAGAATCCATTACTAAGAGCATAGCTACCCAACAAAGATCCTTAGACTCTCTAGCCAAAGATTTTCCTGACAATAAGACAGACTCTGATTATCTTTTAGCTGAGCAAGAGTTGTCTATACTGTGACCAACACCACCAGCTACATCCAGATTAACACTTTTGGGGAAATTGAAACACAACTACATATGAGCACTGAACAAGCCACTTAGCCTAAAAAGATGATTCTTCAGTGGGGTCTTTTTTTGACTTATTCAGTTTTGAGTGTTTGGGTCCTGGGTACCATGGCTTCAAAGTGCACTCCAACCTTTGAAAACTATCTGTTTATAAAAATAATAATAATCTGCCAGGTATCCTTTGTGTTCTTCAAAATTTTAAAATGCATGTTCATACATGCTAACCACCAAGCAAATAATCTCCCTGAGACTGGAACTTCAGAAAATAAATGTAGGGGATGGCTGACACCAAAACTGAACCTGAAAGTCATCACCAGTGAATATTGTGGAGATTAAAGGAAAACATCATGACATGTGAATACCATGGAGAGAATCAACAACAGCTGTGAGAACAAATGAACAGTAGCTCAAGTTGGCACCAATCTCTAAGTTAAGCTGAGCATCTGATCACAGTAGGGAAATTGTGAAAAAGAAGTTCCAGAGGGGCCACATAGTCACAGGGCCATAGAAGCCACTTAAGTTAAGGCCTGGACTCATTAAACCAAGACCAAATACCTAACCTAACTACAGTTTCACTCCCCTGGGCATGTATAATTTAACCAGTAAGTGTAGGAATTTCCTGATTAACCATGGGAAATTTGCTGATAGACCCTTTCCCTTCCCCTTAGGAGAGCAATCTTGACTTAAAAAAGTGATTCTTACTTAATAATTTCTTTCTTTTTCCCTTCTTCTTTTCCTTTAAAAACATTTCCATTCCTACAGCTCAGTGAAACTCCTTCTTATTTGCTAGATTCATTCATCATTTAATAAATCCAAAAGCTCTTTAAAATTTATTCACTTGAATTTTGTTTTAACAGATAATGCATTCATTGTCTCCCCAGGGAAAGCATTTAGGGATGAGATGGGGGATGTCTGATCCAGGAGTTCTTGAGGGAAAAGCCCTTTCCATTGACACCCCCAGACATTCACATGCTCCTTCTGCAGTTCACAGGAATAAGGTTTGTTCTCCAATCACCCTCTGAAAATATCCCAAATAGTTAAAAACTCTGACTTACAGCCATCTACCAAACATCCTGCCCCTCAGGCTTCCATATCCACAGAACCCCAAAACAAGTATGCAGACTCTCCCAACCTCAGACCTATATATCTGTAATTCTATTTTTTGATCTGTACTCAATCCACAGTGGTTTCTTGCTTACCAGGTCCTGGAGGAGACTTCTGTTGTCAGAGTTGAGCTCTGATTGTGTCCCCTGACAGCACAGGAAATGCTGAGCCTGGTTGAAGTGCTCCCTGTAGCCCACAACAGAAACACTCCCTGCACTGGAACAGGTCCTGTGTGCTGCTATGGTCACTGCAGTGATTAAATATGTGCAATGCCTGTGAGGAACAGGCAGGATTTAAATAATCTCTGTCCACTGCTCCACCCTTAACGGAATCTGGCCAGTAGTTGAGAAGCAGCTATCAGTGTAGAGCTCTGCATTTCCAAGAACAGAAAATGAAACTTAAGTTCTGAGGGCTCCTTTTCCAAGAAACAGAGCCATTTCTAAGAAGGGAAAGTGAAAGCCACC
>NW_022633250.1:0-6704 GCF_010015895.1 Lontra canadensis
CTCATCTCTATGTTCACTAGTAAGAGATGCAAACATTTCAACATTATTAAGGTGTTCTGTTTCATTGATCGCATCTATGAAGCACACTGGAGAAAAAGAGGAAGTAAATAGAAGTTTCTCCATTAACTTGGATGTCACTATGGTCTTGCTCTCCAGGTCGGTGCAAAGCCCCGGAACACCTTCCATTTGCCAAGCTGGCAAATGCTACGGACGAGTATGAGTTTCCCATCGGGACATTTCTGAAGTATGAGTGCCGCCCTGGTTACTATGGGAGAGGGTTCTTTATCACCTGCCTACCCAACTCGGTCTGGTCAAGTGCCGAAAACAAGTGTCAGCGTAAGTACCTCTGGACTGAGAACTCTGTGTCAATCAGACATCCGTAGAGCTGAATCAATTGTTCAGATTTTGGAACTAAGACACGTACGATTATTATGTTTGCCTCGAGTAGAGTACATGTGACAATTATACTTTCTGTCACACCTTCTTACTGCTCTGACTTGCTGGCACCTCCATTACAAGGTCACTTCATGAGAAATGACCTTCACAAGACACAATGCAGGAAAAAGCTCCATTCAG
This sequence comes from Lontra canadensis, assembly GCF_010015895.1. Lineage (NCBI taxonomy): Eukaryota > Metazoa > Chordata > Mammalia > Carnivora > Mustelidae > Lontra > Lontra canadensis. The sequence goes on from NW_022633250.1 coordinate 577, forward strand.
TAGGAGTTTCCCATTGTCACCATTGAAACTACATCACCAATGACTCAGAAAAGGGAAGAAAAAAGTAGGTGGGGAGAGAACCCCGATTTCGAGATCTCTGATTTAAGCTGGTTGGATGACAAAATAACCACTTTGGTAAAAAGTAAAGTTTGCATTTTTCTGGGGTGCACAACACAGGGAAAAGATCAATGAGGAGGGGAGGTCTGTTTTTGGAAGTGGAGCTTAGTAGGTGGCTGACTCTCAGGCAGTCGTGTTAGTTTCTCTGAGATGGCAAAATCTGCGGAACCACAAATACTTTTCAGTAAACTCCATCCAGGTTGGGACCTTATGTGCTTACTGAGAGAAGTTCGGCTTGTTCTATACCCAATCCCCCAATTCTGCTTCTCCCCCATAGGGAGATCATGTGGAACTCCTCCAGAACCCGCCAATGGCAAAATGACTGTAAACGGAGATGCCCGGTTTGGATCAACTGTTAATTACGCCTGTAATGAAGGGTGAGTCGGCAGCAGCATCATTTGGGTTGACAGTTCCAGAGCTATAGCACCAATCTCTAAACAAGAGTCTTAGAAAGTCTTCCTGTCCATTCAAACCATAGCAATAAGATTTCTAAGTAGACATGGTGGCTTGAATCCAGGTATTAAACTACATTTGAAAAGACTAAACAAACATTTGAAAAATAGGAAGCACCTGTATCTGTGCTAGAAACTTGGGGGTGGGGAGGAAAGATGTCTAGGGCACACCAAATTCATGCGCCTAGAACCAAGTGAAACGTTCACTAAATGGCAAGGACCAGGTCTCTAAAGAAGCAAATGGAACAACCATTAGTGGCTCTGCGCACATATTCCCACCCCAAAGCAACAAGAGCTGGAGATGGTGGACTCAGAAGTGGGAAAGAATGACTTGTTTAGGATGATGGAACCCTGAGGTGCAGAGGCAAATCTTGATTGTTATAGCCCCTCTCCAGAAAGGTGCACGGTGCAGACATTTGCTGTGGCTTATCCTTAAAGGAGATAATCAATTATCTGCTTTGCCTTATATCTTAACTTTTGCTTTTAAAAAAAAAACTTATTTATTGCTTACTTAAAAGACATATAATGTAACATAAGTGATCATTAAAATCAGGAAGAAATAAAGTGAACTTCAGGGTATATGCTATCCACCTTAGGATATTGCTAGAACCTTAGGAAACATTGCTAGAACCTTAGACGTCTCCACTGTGCCTTTCCCAGTTCCCATTCCTCCACCTCCAGGATCTCTCTGGAAATGTATAGATGTATAGATCAATAGAACAGAACTGAGAACGCAGAAGTAACCCCACACACTTATGGTCAACTCCTTTTCAGCAAGGGTGCCAGGACAATCCAATGGTGAAAGAATAGTCTTTTCAACAACTGGTCTTGGGACAACTAAACAGCCAAATATAAACCCACAAAGTAGGAGGAATGAGTATCATGAATCATGTTAACAGATTAAGCCTGAAATATTTGAGTAACTCCACTTGGTCTAGAAGTATAGTAAATATTATCTCTGCATTCCTACATTTGTTTTGTAATATCTTCTTTCACATGTTTTCCTTTTATTCTCATAGGAATGATAGGCTTAATAATGTTCCATTCTCAACCTGTCCTCGTCTGGCTTTACAGCCAATTTATCTATATAAAATGAGCAGAGCGTGGTTCTTTTCCAAAGCAGGCTGGATCTGTCCATCTTTTTTTCCAATATCTTCTGGTATTTCTGTGTTCTTTTAAATATATTTGAGGCTATGTAATTAAGCGCATGCACATTGAATACTTCCAAGAGCATTAAAACTTATTGTAGTGGTTTGCTCCTTCTTTCTAATAATGCTTTTCAGTTAGTCTATTTGTGTGTACACTTATACTCCTATTATATATTTAATATAACTACATTGCTTTTTGATTATTTACCCACTCTCCTTAAATCTTTTGACTTTTTACTCTCCTGTATCATTCTATGTTAGGCGAGTCTCTGATAAATAATCAATAGTTAGATTTCCTTCATCCAGTTTGATAATGTCTACCTTTTAACTAAGGAGTTTAATCCATTTGCTTTTAATGTAACTACTAATATTTAAAATTAATGCCTACTACCTGATTTTGTGTTTCTATTTATACCAATTTTATAGTTTCACACTTCCTCAACTTTTGTGTTCATTAGGTTTTCTATTCTTTTTCCATTCTGTCCTTCACTAGCTTGGAAAATAGAGGCTCTATTTCTAAGAAGTTCCTCTGGAAATTTTAACTTGTATACTTGAGAAATGCAAAAGTTAATCCCTACATTTATCTCCCTGCTTGCAACACATGGATGTAAGAAAATTTCAACAAATTTGCATTTGCAAATATAGTCAATAATACATTGAATTTATGTGATCCCATTCACTTATGAATTTGTGTAATCAATATAGAAAGCTAGAAGTTAAGGGGAAAATGTAAAGGGCTAGCATTGTAGCCCAATGACTCAATCTTGACCTGAAAAAGATGGACAAAAGAAATTCAGATGGATCTTAATGGATTTAACCCAGTAGGATAAAAATTTTTAAGATAGATTGAACATTCAAAAGTCAATCAACATGATCAACTCTATAAACAGGCTAAAGAAGAAAAATATATGCCCCTAGCAATTGACAGAAAATGCAGTTGGCAAAATCCAGTGTCAATTCGTGACAGAAACTCACAGCAAGTTAGGAATAGCCTTGAACAAGTCTGAAATCTAGGTGTCAGCAGGTTGGTTCCTACTGGGAGCTCGGAGGAAGAATCCATTTCGTGCTTTTCTCCTAGCTTCTGGTGCTTGTCAGCTGTCCTTGGCATCATGAGCTATAAACACATCATTCCTACCTCTGCGTCTGTCCTCACATGGCTTTTCCTCTGTCTGTGTCAACGTTTTCTGTCTGTCTCCTTGTCCAGATTTCCTTCTTCTTCTGAGGACAACAGTCATTGCATTAGGGCCCATGTTAATCCAGTATGACCTCATCTTAACTCTCTTATATCTGCAAGACCGTGTTTCCAAAAAAAGTCAGATTCTAAGGTTTCAGGACAGGAATTTGGAGGCACACGAACAGACATTTCACTGAAGAGAGTTTATCGATGGAAAGTAAGTACAGGAAAAGATATTCAGCTTCATTAGCCCTTAGGAAAATACAGATGAAAACAACAGTGAAACAATATGACACATATATCTGAGTGGCAAAAATACAAACTAGTGAAAACAGCAGATGCTAGCGTGGTTGTAGAGGAACTGGATTACTCGTTCATTGCTGATAGGAACAGAAACTGGTTAACCCTCCCTGGATAACATAAATGAGCTATCAAGCCATGGAAAGCCGGGAGGAAACTTAATTGCATTTTACTAGGTGAAAGAATCCAGTCTGAACAGGCTCAATACTGTATAATTCCAGGGAAGTGGCATTCTACAAAAGAAAATATGGAGTAAAAAGATCCGTAGTAGCCAAGGGGTGGGAGGAGGGAGAGACGAATAGGCAGATCTCCGAAGATGTTTAGGGCAGTGAAACTACTCTGTGTCATTCTGTTAGGGTGCATCCATGTCAACATGTGTTTGTCTAGACCCACAGACTATACAACGCCAAGACTGAACCCTGCTGTAAACCATGGACTACAGGGGATAATGATGTGTCAATGTAGGTTCATAGTTGCGAGCCACTATACCAGTCTGGTGGGGGATGTGGATAATGTGGGAAGGAATGCATGTGTAGGGAAAGGGAGTATATGGGAAATCCCCTGTATCCTCTGGCCAATATTACCATGAACCCAGAACAGCTCTTAAATATAGTCTGTATAAAAACTGAATACTTGTAAGCACACTCACATACCCACAAATTAGTACAAACAAAACTGAGGAAGTCCGAATAAAATTGGCGATCATACCTATGTCAGAATCCTGGTTTTAATGTTTTACTACAGTTTTGCAAGACATTATCCATGGGAGAAATTTACATTTTCCAAGTCTTATGGCACACTTTGAACAGTTTGTGGCATACTAAGTGAGAATTGCTGCCTTTAACGTTTTACATAGGAAATCCGTGTTCACCTTGTTTTGTTCTGCTTGGATTTCCTTTGGTTCTAGTTTGAAGAATCTTAAACATGTTAGGCTTAAATTAAAAGGTAGCTCAGTGTAATTAAGAGCAGAGGACCCATTTAGCTTAGACATCCGAATAAAGATTAAAATTTGGGAAAGTGGTAGTATACTGTCACAAATTGTGATATATATATATACTATGTCATGTAATATGTATACGTAGTATATGTATACATATATGTACATATATATACACATACAAAGTATATACCATGTCATACACTATGACAAATGGAAATTGTCCTTCTGAATTCTCCGGGATACACTCTCTTGTAAGTAGCCACTTCAGTGGGAAAATAACATTCATTCTTCTTTCCCTCTAGATACCGACTTATTGGTAAGACCTCTATTGCATGCATCATCTCAGGCAAGACTGTCACCTGGGATGACGACCCACCTATTTGTGAGAGTGAGTTGAAATAGTCCTTGTTCTTACCTTTTCCAGTAGATTCTAAGTTTCCCCCTGAAGTTATACAAATCTTAAGTGGATTCCTTTTGTGCATTCTATCCCTCAAAACCTATGTGGTTTCTGGCAACTGTTTCCTTATGTTTTTGCCTTATGTCGTGCCTTTTCTGAATCTGGGGACTTAATGTGTAAAAGCCTTCAAACCTTACTTTTCCTTCAATTAATTCAGAATGACGTTGATTGTGCCACCCCCAGTGTAACAGTCATTCTGCTTGGCAAATTGGTCAAGATTTTTCTAAAGCGATGCTCTCCAAGGCTGGTGAAGCTGTGGATCAATCAACACTCGCACACACGTGGAGGTCCACAAAACCTCTTGAGAGGCACCATGTGCCATAAGCCTCAAAATGGACATAGACTTTGACCCACTTCTTAGAATTTATACTTGGGAGATAAATACAGACTTTTCCTAGGAATTCACTATACCCTTCTCATTGCTTCATTCATTATAATAGCAAAAATGTTAAGGTAACCTAAATAGCTATGGATTGGAAAGTACAGGAAGGAAAGAGTCTTGTTAAAAATGACTATCGAGAATTCCTTAAGAAACATGAATTGAGCCCCGCAGAATTAGAAGAGATACATCCAGGGGCACTTGGGTGACTCAGTCTGTTAGATGTCTGACTCTTGGTCTCAGCTGAGGTCTTGAGCTCAAAGTTGTGAGTTTGAGCCCTATCCTGGACTCCACACTTTGCTTGGAGCCTACTTACAAAAGAAGAGGAGGAGCTAGAGGAGGAAGAAGATGAAGAAGACAAAGGAGGGGGAGGGAGGAAGAGAGGAGGAGAAGGAGAAGAAGGAGGAGAAGGAGAAGAAGAGGAAGAAGAAGCAGAAGAAAGGAGGAGGAGTAGAAGGAGGAAGAGGAGGAGGAGTGGGGAGGGACAGGAGGAGAAGAGGAAGAAGAGGAACTACATCCATACACTGGAATGTTATTCAGCTAAAAATAAGAAAAACAAAAGAACAAAGAAACACAATGTCATGGAGAAACAATTAATGATATATAAACATGTAAATTATATGCTTTTATGTGAAAAAAAATCAGATGACAAAACAGTACTCTGGCTAGATCTCTTTATTTAAAGGTAATACACCTATATCTATTCCTAGATTTTCATCTTTATTTCTAATTCTTTAACCTTTTTTTTTGAGATTTATTTATTTATTTGACAGAGAGAGACACAGCGAGAGAGGGAACACAAGCGGCGGGGTGGGAGAGGGAGAAGCAGGCTTCCCTCCAAGCAGGGAGCCTGATGCGGGGCTCGATCCCAGGACTCTGGGATCATGATCTGAGCTGAAGGCAGCCAGCCACTTAATAGCTGAGGCACCCAGGTGCCCCTCTTTAACCTTTCTTATACTAATCTTTCCTGAATGGCTTCAAGCCTCTTTGGTGAATGTGGGACGAAACTTCGGTATACGTTCTGGTCATGTAGCAGCATGCTTTCTCAAGATGATAATAAAAAAAAAAATTTAAAAAAAGGAAAAAGGAAAAAAGAAGAAGAAGAAGAAGACGAAAGAAGAAGAAGAAGAAGAAGAAGAAGAAGAAGAAGAAGAAGAAGAA
>NW_022633251.1:0-6697 GCF_010015895.1 Lontra canadensis
AAGTCTGCTGCCATCTAATATTTTTACCATTGTATGTTACAGACTTCAGCTCAGGTCATGGTCCCTGTGTTTCTGGGATCAAGCCCCACATCGAGCCCATCGGGCTCTCTGCTCAGCAAGGAGCCTGTTTCCCTTCCTCTCTCTCTGCCTGCCTCTCTGCCTACTTGTGATCTCTGTCAAATAAATAAACAAAATACTTAAAATGTCAAAGGCTTTACTGGGCCATACATAAAATAAAAATAATTTTCATGGTGTGAAGTATAACACAACAGACTTTTGAGTGGATGAGCCAAGGTACATTCCTAAGAAACATGTGATGCCAAAAACTATTTAATTTAAATGTAATTTCAGTGGAAATTTATAAAAAGCTACATTTGAATAATGTCAATACTTAAAGTACCACACAAATATGTATGGTAAAGTAAAAAGATTCAAATACCAAATATTCTGTATCAACACATGATAAATAATCAGCAACCTTATGAATAGCTACTAATACAGAATTTAAAGGCAGATAACTATGAAAATCCACTCAAAAAGAAAACTTAAATATTTTCCTATGTTGTGACAACCTGTAAAAATTAGTGTATTACTTTATTCTCTAATACTTAGGAAATGAGGTAGGTGCTAACCCTCCTTAGTATAAGAAATATAATCTTGTTAAAAAAAAAAAAGAATGAGTTAACAAATGGATAAATGGATGATTAGAAACAGGAATGATGAGGTCAGAGCTATTTCCAGAGTGGTATTAAAACCATGGAATAGGCCTCTAAACCAGACATGGAATAATGGGTATTTGGCAAGTTTTCTTCAAAGGTATGAATGTTGAACCAAGGCTTGAAGGGTAAGTAATCATTATCTGAGGGGGGAAAAAAAGTGAAGGGCAACCCCGAGAGCTAGAACCAGTGTTTATGGGCACTGATCCAGGCATGAAATAAGATTCAGGAGACTTCAAACAGCATGGCAGGAACAACTTATGATTTGTGTTGGATAATGTTGAAACCTGAGACTGAAGCAGTCTGCTGGGGTCAGTCCACATCATGCACTATGCAAAGTCATATGGACATTACCTACACAACAATAGAGAGCTAAAACAAAACAAAACAGAACTTTAAGTGGAATTTCAAGAAAGATGACAGAGTAGAAGGACCCTAAGCTCACCTCATCCCATGAAGTCAACTAGTTAACAGTCACACCTGTGTAAATAACCCCCCAAATTACAAGATGGGCAAAATAAACACTTCACAGACAAATGACAGCAAAGGCCACATGGAAGAGGACAGGAAGGGCAGACAAATAATCAGGAGATCAGTGTACCTGGGGGACTGTCTGCAGGAGGTAGTGATGCATCCAGGGGACTGTTTGTTGGAGGAATGGACACCACTGGGGCCAAGAGGGGAAAGAAACAGACTCTCACACTAGGGACCCCACACAGGGAAAACAAATCCCTTAACATTCAGCTTTGAAAACCAGAAGGCCGAATTTTGTGAGTTCGTACAACCAGCAAGACTTAAAGCCTGGAATGTTAAAAATCAGCAGGCTCCTAGGAGAGATGGGAGGGCAGGAGAAAACTGGAGTTCCCACTCTTTAAGGGACAGCACAACAAACAATGCTGTGGAGATAGAACATAGAAGCACCAGTTTGAAAAACATCCAGGACATATAGGAGGGAGAGTTTGTTTACTCATCTCAGTGCCTGTGCTGCATGGGCAGGGATCACTGGGACACTTCTCCAGAAACAAAGGAGATGGTAGGCACCATTTCCCTCCCCATCTCCCAGCATAAACACACAAGGGACCCAGATCAGTGGCAACACCCACTACCTAACTTTCTAACAGTGTTCCCCACATCCATATTCCCCTATAGAAATGCCCCTTCTGGCCACGCCTCAGTTCTAGGTCTTCTCCTACGGCAGATTCACACAAACCTTGGTAAGATTGTGCCCCAGCTGCATACACTCTGTAGATCTGCCCCTCCAACCAAGCCAGCTTCAGTCCTGGAAGCTATAGGTCCCCTTCCACCAGTGTAATTCTTGCTGGTACCATAAGCCCTGCCCCTATATTCTTTAATTCTTTGGGACTACTACATTTCTGGCAAAGATCTGGTCTGACTTAAGCCCAAGGCAGAACCAGACTTGCCCACTAACAACAAAGAAACCAATCCCCACCCATAATAGGTGAAGAGGACCACTGGAGATGACAAAACTGAAGGCAAAAGTGGCATAGTCCCAATAGTAGGGCACAAGCAACACACATAGAAGACGTGCCTGAAAGGATAGATTCTGGGGAACAGGGACATTTCATGGCAGGGTATTAAAGGATATCTAAAGCCACTAATTTCAGGAGCAAAAGATGTAGCTGACTTTCCTAAAAGAAACAGACATAGTGAGTTAGACTAAATGAGGAGACAGAGAAAAATGTCCCAAATGAAAAAACAGGGAAAAATTACAGCAAAAGACCTAAATGAATTGGAAATGAGTAATGTGTGTGATAAAGAACTTAAATTAATGATCATAAAGAGACTCACTGGCTTTGAGAAGAATGGAGGATCTCAGTGAAACCTATAACAAAGACATAAAAAACAAAAAACCAATCAGAGTGTAGAACTCAAAAAATGAAATTAAAAACACACAGAGCCATGATATCCCTCAATAGATGAATGGATAAAGAAAAGATGTGGTTCATATATTCAATGGAATATTACTCAGCCATCAGAAAGGATGAATACCCACCATTTCATCAACATGGATGGAACTGAAGGGGATTATGCTAAGTGAAATAAGTCAAACAGAGAAAGACAATTATCATATGGCTTCACTCATATGTGGAATATAAGGAATAGCTCAGACGACCACAGGAGAAGGGAGGGAAAACTGAAGGGGAAGAAATCATTGAGGGAGACAAACCATGAAAGACTCTGGACTCTGGGAAACAAACTGAGGGTTACTAAAGGGAGGGGAGTCGGGGGGAAGGGATAGCTGGGTGATATGTATTAAGGAGGGCACGAGTTGTGATGAGCACTGGCTGTTATATGCAACTTAGGAATTGTTGAACACTACATCAAAAACTAAGAATGTACTATATGTTGGACAACTGAAAATAAAAAAAAAAATAAAAATAAAATAAAACACTCTAGATGGAATAAATACTAGACTTGAGGAAGCAGAAGAATGGATCAATGACATAGAGGAAAGCAAACAAGGATCAGTGATCTAATGGAAAGAAAACAAGGTGAAAAAGAGACAGAAAAAAATAATAATAAATGGAAATATATGTAGGGAACTCAGCGATACTATTAAGCTTAAAAAGATTCACATTATAAGGATCCAAAAAGGAGAAAAGAGAGAAAAGGGGGCAGAAAATTTATCTGAAGAAGTAACAGATAAAAACTTCCCAAATCTGGGAAAGGAAAGAGAAAACCAGATATATAAGGCACAGAGAGACCTCCCTGCCAATTAAAAAAAAAAAAAAATCAATCCAAGGAGGTCCACACCAATACATATAGGAATTAAAATGGCAAAAAGTGGTGGTAAGGAGAAAAGTTTTAAAGCAGCAAAAGAGGGTACCTGGGTGGCTCAGTGGGTTAACCCTCTGCCTTTGGCTTAGGTCATGATCTCAGGGTCCTGGGATCAAGCCCCAAATTGGGCTCTCTGCACAGTGGGGAGCCTGCTTCCCCTCTCTCTGCCTGCCTCTCTGCCTACTTGTGATCTCTGTCTCTGTTAAATAAAGAAATAAAAAATCTTTTTTAAAAAATTCTAAAAGCAGCAAAAGAAAAAGAAAATAATTGCACACAAGGGAAACCCCATAAAGCTATCAGGTAATTTTTCAGCAGAAATTTTGAAGGCCAGAAGAGAATGGCATGATATATTCAAAGTGCAGGAAAAACAAACAAACAAACAAACAAACAAAAAACAAACCACCCTGCAACCAAGAACTCCATCCAACAAGGCAATCGTTCAGAATAAAAAGAGAAATAAAGACTTACCCAGAACAACAAAAGTTAAAGGAATTTGAGACCACTAAAGAAATGTTAAACCCTACAAGATATGTAAAGGAGACTCTAAATGGAAAAGAAAAACCCTCAGTAGGAGCGAGAAAGCTAGGACGCACATAAGCAGTAAAATTAAGGATATCTTTAAAAATTAGTCAAGGGACTCACAACATAAAAGGATATAAGATACCATATATATAAATCGGGGATGGGGGATAAAGAATGGGTTCAGTTTTAAGGAACTTTCAACATAATGTAGACCTACTATATGTAGAAGATGTTACATAAAAATCAAATGGTAATCACAAGTCAAAGACCAGTAAGATATGCAAAAATGAAGAGAAAGGAATACAAGTCTATCACTAAAGAATGCAAACAAATGGTGAAAGAAGACAGAAAGAAACAGAGAAAAACAACACTAAGAACAATAAAACAAGTAAAAAAATGGTAGTAAGTGAATACCTATCAATAATTACTTTGAATGTAAAGGGATTAAATCCTCCAATCAAAAAACACAGGGTGATGAAATGGACAAAAAATACAAGACTCATCTATATGCTGCCTATAAGAAAATCATTTCAGAACTAAAGACACATGCATATTGAAAATGAAGAAATGGAGTATTTAATCATGCAAATGGAAAGGAGGGATAGCAATACTCATGTCAGATAAAATAAACTTTAAAGACTGTTCTAAGAGATAAAGGACATAATCATAAAGGGAATAATCCAATGAAGAGAAATAACAATTGAAAATAATTTATGAGGAGAGTCAAGATGCCAGAGAAGTAGCAGGCTGAGACTACTTCAGGTAGCGGGAGATCAGCTAGATAGCTTATCTAAAGATTGCAAACACCTACAAATCCAACGGGAGATCGAAGAGAAGAAGAACAGCAATTCTAGAAACAGAAAATCAACCACTTTCTGAAAGGTAGGACTGGCGCAGAAGTGAATCCAAAGCGGCGGGAAGACAGACCACGGGGGGAGGGGCCGGCTCCCGGCAAGCGGCGGAGCAATGGAGCGCAAAATCAGGACTTTTAAAAGTCTGTTCCGCTGAGGGACATCGCTCCAGAGGCTTAACCGGGGTGAAGCCCATGCGGGGTCAGCGTGGCCTCAGGTCCCGCAGGATCATAGAAGGATCGGGGGTGTCTGAGGGTCGCAGAACTTACAGGTATTAGAACGGGGAAGCCGGCTACAGAGACGGAGCCGAGGAGTGAGCTCACAGCTCGGACTTACCTTGAACCGGTCGCAGGCTTGGTGAGCTCGGAGTGTGGCCGGAGGCCAGGCAGACGCGAGTAACTGGGCGCTGTTCTCTGAGGGCGCACTGAGGAGTGGGGCCCCGGGCTCTCGGCTCCTCGGGGCCGGAGACTGGGAGGCCGCCATCTTCATTCCCGTCCTCGGGAACTCTACGGAAAGCGCTCAGGGAACAAAAGCTCCCGAAAGCAAACCCGAGCGGATTACTCAGCCCAGCCCCTGGTAAGTGCTGTGCAACTCCGCCTGGGGCAAAGACACTTGAGAATCACTACAACAGGCCCCTCCCCCAGAAGATCAACAAGAAACCCAGCCAGGACCAAGTTCACCTACCAAGGAGTGCAGTTTCAATACCAAGGAGAGCAGTGGAATTCCTGAGGAGGAGAAAGGAAAGCACGGAACTCCTGGCTTTCTCCACATGATTATTTAGACTTGTAGTTAATTTAATTATTTTTTTCTTTTACAATATTTTTTCTCTTCTTCTGCTATTTTTTTTAACTTTTACCCTTTTCTTTTTTAACGTTTTTTAACTAGTTTATCTAATATATATATATATATTTTTTTTTTCTTTTTTATACGTTTTCTTTATTCGTTTTTTCTATCTTTCTTTCTTTCTTTTTTTTCTTTCTGAACCTCTTTTTATCCCCTTTCTCCCCCCTCACGATTTGGGATCTCTTCTGATTAGGTTAAAGCATATTTTCCTGGGGTTGTTGCCACCCTTTTAGTATTTTAATTGCTCCTTCATATACTCTTATCTGGACAAAATGACAAGGCGGAAAAATTCACCACAAAAAAAAGAACAAGAGGCAGTACCAAAGGCTAGAGACCTAATCAATACAGACATTGGTAATATGTCAGATGTAGAGTTCAGAATGATAATTCTCAAGGTTCTAGCTGGGCTCGAAAAAGGCATGGAAGATATTAGAGAAACCCTCTCTGGAGAGATAAAAGCCCTTTCTGGAGAAATAAAAGAACTAAAATCTAATCAAGTTGAAATCAAAAAAGCTATTAATGAGGTGCAATCAAAAATGGAGGCTCTCACTGCTAGAAAAAATGAGGCAGAAGAGAGAATTAGTGATATAGAAGACCAAATGACAGAGAATAAAGCAGCTGAGCAAAAGAGGGACAAACAGCTACTGGACCACGAGGGGAGAATTCGAGAGATAAGTGACACCATAAGACAAAACAACATTAGAATTGGGATTCCAGAAGAAGAGGAAACAGAGAGGAGAGCAGAAGGTATATTGGAGAGAATTATTGGAGAGAATTTCCCCAATATGGCAAAGGGAACAAACATCAAAGTCCAGGAGGTTCAGAGAACCCCCCTCAAAATCAATAAGAATAGGTCCACACCCCGTCACCTAATAGTAAAATTTACAAGTCTTAGTGACAAAGAGAAAATACTGAAAGCAGCCCGGGAGAAGAAGTCTGTAACATACAATGGTAAAAATATTAGAT
>NW_022633252.1:0-6696 GCF_010015895.1 Lontra canadensis
CCCCTAACCCTTACCGGGTTTGTGTCTGAAGACTTTGGTCCCAAAACCCAGACTAACATGCTCTCCAGGTTGTGGCCTCCAGAAGAACACCTCATCACTGGGCCTGCTCTCCCAAAGAAACTGACCCTCTCTCTGCTGCCCAAATCCTCAGATGAGGAGAAACCTACAAGACCACTTACCCAACCCCAATTTCAGAGGCTGCTCTGGAAAAAATGCGCAGTCTGACACACCCTCAGCATCTACCACACGGAAGACACGCAGTTCAGTGGCCCTGGGACAGAAGATTGAACCTGACATACCCCTAGGACCTCATCCGTAATCAGGCGTAGTCATTCAGGCCTCTGTCGAACGAGGCCTGTTCTGGAAATCTAACTTCTGGTCCCACATGTGGTCCCAGAGCTATACAACAGAACCCCTGCTGTCCGGAGAAGGAAACCTTGCTCTTGGGAACTGGGTCCAACCCTCAGGGTAGGAGAATCCTGCATGGCCCCAGAGCCACTGCCACATTCTAAGGTCGCCCTGGACACCAAGCAGCACTGTGACCCATCAGACTGAGAACCTCCGTCAACTCAGATCACTTGGAACGTCGAATCAGAGGCAGCGGATCAAACCTGCTCTGTTCCTCGGCTGCAATGGTAATGCGAGGTGGGCTTTCCAGGTATCCACTTAGAGAGATCTGCTATCGAATCTTTCAATACGGGGGACCCTGGAGCCCTCTAATCAGACTTCCCCTGTCCCGCAGAAGGACACATTGCTGTTTGGAGCAGCTGCCAAGCTCTAGCTTGGGAAAGCCACAAAGGCTTCTTGAGGCCACCCCACCATTCGTTGGCCATCATGGATAAAATCTCCAGCGTGCAGAGACATCGGACACTCACCCCACCTCAGGTGCTGGAGCTCTTGAGACAGCCACTGCACATTGGAACTGCCATGCGCTCGGCAGTGAGCATAACCTTAGCTTGTGTTTTCAGATTTCCGTCCTCACATTCCTTCCTGCAAGACCTCCATATTGGGAATTCTGGAGCCAAAACGCAGCCTTCTGCCTGTCCACCAGAAAGACATGTGCCCTATGGGTCTGCCGAGAGACACTACATGAGGAACCACCTGCATAGCCCTCAAAGTCAACCCAATATCATATGCCATGCTGAGAACTAACGCTCTGTCTGAAACAGCCCGAGCCCCAACTTCCTGTCAGCCACCCAGATATCGGGCCCCATATCCTGCACGTGGATCCTGCCTTAGACTGAGGCCATCATCTGGAACCAACCTGGGTATTCAGGCGTCTGTCCCCAGACGTAGATCAAATTCCTGCCTATGGGGGAAGCTGAAGCATAAAATGGTTCTCCTCCTTCCCCATGGCAGGAAAACTGGATGTTGACATGGTTTTCCAACCCTCAGGGTGGGAGCCAGCTGAATGGCCCATGAGACCACACCCACTCAGGAGGACATCTGGGAACAAACAGGCATTGTGACCCTCAGTCTGAGACCCCTTTCAAACAAGCCCCCTCGGGAGCTGGTCCAGGAGCCCACACAGCGGGCCTGTCATCCACCTTTGCCCATATCCTTATTCTTGGTGGGGTTATCCAGGCACAAGCACACAGAACCTGCCTCTAGAATCCCTGTTTGGGTGGGACCCCTGAGTCAAAAAACAGCACTCTTCAGTTCCCCCCAGAAAGACACCAAAATCGTGGGAGCTGGGCAGAATCCCCAGATAGCTAGAATCTCCCATGGACACATGCGGGCACCCTTCTATTCCGAGGCCATCCTAGATACACAATACAGACAGAAAAGCCTGTGCCAATGCCACCCAGCCGCCCGAAACAAATCCCGAGGAGCTGGCCTCAGGGTCCACAGATCTGTCGTTCCTTCCCTTCGCCCCTAACCCTTACCAGAGTTTGTGTCTGAAGACTTAGATCCCAAAGCCCTGACTAATATGCCCTCCAGGATGGGGCCTCCAGAAACACCGCATCACTGGGCCGGCTCTCCCAAAGAAACTCTGCCTCTCTCTGCTGCGCAAACCCTCTAGATGAGGAGAAACCTGCAAAGCCCCTTAGCCAACCCCAATTTCAGAGGCCGCTCTGGAAAAAATGTGCAGTTTAAGAAACCCTCAGCACCTACCTACCGGAAGACATGCAGGTCGGTGGCCCTGAGTCAGAATATTGAAACTGACATGCCCGTAGGACCTCATCGGTACCCTGTGTTAGGTTTTCAGGCCTATGTGCAAAGGGGCTTGTTCTGGAAAACTATCCTACAGTCCAACATGTGGTCCTGGAGCCATACCACAGAACCCCTTCACTCCCGAGAAGGAAACCTTGCTCATGGGAACTGGGTCCAACCCTCAGGGAAGGAGAATCCTGCATGGCTCCAGGGCCACCACCACATTAAGGTCTCCCTGGACACCATGCAACACTGTGACCCGTCAGACTGAGAACATCCGTCAACTCAGATCACTTGGAACTTCGAACCAGAGGCAGCGGATCAAACCTGCTCTTTCCTCCGCTGCAATGGTAATGCGAGTTGGGCTTTCCAGGCATCCACTCAGAGAGCTGTGCTCTTGAATCTTTCAATATTGGGGACCCTGGTGCCCTCTAAGCGGACTTCCCCTGTCCCGCAGAAGGACACCTTGCTGTTTGGAGCAGCTGGCAAGCTCTAGCATGGGAAAGACACAAAGGCTTCTTGAGGTCACCCCATGGTTCGTTGGCCATCATGGATAAAATCTCCAGCGTGCAGAGACATCTGACACTCGATCCACCTCAGATGCTGGAGCTCTCGAGACAGCCACTGCACATTGGAACTGCCATGCGCTTGGCACCAAACTTAACCTTAGTTTGTATTTTGAGACTTCGGTCCTCACATTCCTCACCTGTAAGACCTCCATATTGGGAATTCTGGAGCCAAAACGCAGCCTTCTGCCTGTCCACCAGAAAGAAGAGGTGCCCTAGGGGTCTTCCCAGAAGCACTACATGAGGAACCACCTGCATAGCCCTCAAAGGCAACCCAATATCATATGCCGTGCTGAGAACTAATGCTCTGTCTGAAACGGTCCAAGCCCCAACTTCCTGTCAGCTACCCAGATATTGGGCCCCATATCCCACACGAGGGTCCTGCCTTGGCCTGAGTCCATCATCTGGAACCAACCTGGGTATGCAGGCGTCTGTCCCCAGACGTAGATCAAATTCCTGCCTATGGGGGAAGCTGAAGCATAAAAGGGTTCTTCACCTTCCCCATAGCAGGAAAACTGGATGTTGACATTGTTTTCCAACCCTCAGGGTGGGAGCCAGCTGCATGGCCCATGAGACAACGCCTACTCACGAGGGGCAGCTGGGTACAAAGAGGCATTGTGACCGTTAGCCTGAGACCCCTTTCAAACAAGCCCCCTCGGGAGCTGGTCCAGCAGCCCACAGAGCGTGCCTGTCATGTACCTAGGCCCAAATCTTTAACCTTGGTGGGCTTATCCAGGCACCAGCAGCCAGAACCCTTCTCTATAATCCCTGTTTGGGCGGGACCCCTGAGTCGGAAAACAGCACTCTTTCCTTCCCCCAGAAAGACACCAAAATCTTGGAAGCTGGCAGAATCCCCAGATATCTAGAATCTCCCATGGACCGATGCGGCCACCACTCCATTCCAGGTTCATCCTAGACACACAATGCAGACAAAAAAAAACCTGAGCCAATGCTGCCCAGCCGTCCGAATTACAAATCCCGAGGAGCTGCCCTCAGGGTCTGCAGATCGGGTCTTCCACACTCACGCCACTAACCCTTACCTGAGTTTGTGTTTGAAGACTTCCTTCCTAAAACCCTGACTAACACACCCTCAAGGAGGGGGGCTCCAGAACCACACCGCATTACTGGGCCTGCTCTCCAAAAGAAACTCTGCCTCTTTCTGCTGCCTAAACCCTACAGATATAGAGAAACCTGCAAGGCCCCAAAGTCCACCCCATTTCATAGGCCGCTCTGGAAAAAATGCGCAGTCTGACACACCCTCAGCATCTACCTCAGTGAAGACACACAGGTCAGTGGCCCTGAGTCAGAAGATTGAACCTGACAACCCCCTAGGACCTCATTGGAATCCTGGCTTCGGTTTTCAGGCCTCTGTCCAAAGAGGCCGGTTCTGGAAAACCAACCTATGGTCCAACATGTGCTCCCAGAGCCATACAATAGAACCCCTCCTGTCCCAAGAAGAAATCTTGCTTTTGGGAACTGGGTCCAACCCTCAGGGTAGGAGAATCCTGCATGGCCCCCGAGCAACCACATTCTAAGGTCTCCCTGGACAACAAGCAGCACTGTGACCCATCAGACTGAGAACCTCCATCAACTCAGATCACTTGGAACTTCAAACCAGAGCCAGCAGATCAAACCTGATCTGTTCCTCGGCTGCAATGGTAATGCGAGTTGGGCTTTCCAGGCATCCACTCAGAGAGCTCTGCTACCGAATCTTTCAATACAGGGAGCCCTAGAGCCCTCTAAGCAGGCTTCCCCTGTCCTGCAGAAGGACATCTTGCTGTTTGGAGCAGCTGCCAAGATCTACTTGGGAAAGACCCCAAGGCTTCTTGAGGCCACCCCACAGTTCATTGGCCATCACGGATAAAATCTCCAGCGTGCAGAGACATCTGACTCTCGCCCTTCCTCAGGTGCTGGAGCTCTCTAGACAGCCACTGCACATTGGAAATGCCATGTGCTCGGCACTGAACTTAACCGTAGCTTCTGTTTTCAGATTTCTGTCCTCACATTCCTTGCCTGCAAGCCCTCCTTATTGGGACCACTTTAGCTAAAACGCAGACTTTTGCCTGTCTACCAAAAGAAGTGCCCTATGGGTTTGCCCAGAAACACTACTTGAGGAACCACCTGCATAGCCCTCAAAGGCACCCCAATATCATATGCCGTGCTGAGAACCAATGCTCTGTCTGAAACAGCCCGAGCCCAGACCTCCTGTCAGCCACCCAGATAGCGGGCCCTGTATCCTGCACGTGGGTCATGCCTTGGCCTGAGGCCATCATCTGGAACCAACCTGGGTATTAAGGCGTCTGTCTCCAAAACTTAGATCAAATTCCTGCCTATGGCAGACCCTGAAGCCCAAATGTGTACACCTCCTTCCCCATGGCAGGAAAACTGGAGGTTGAAATTGTTGTCCAACCCTCAGGGTGGGAGCCAGCTGCATAGCCCATGAGACCACGCCCACTCAGAAGGGGCAGCTGGGAACAAACAAGCATTGTGACCCTCAGCCTGAGACCCTTTTCAAACAAGCCCCCTCGAGAGCTGGTCCAGGGGCCACAGAGCCCACCTGTCATGCCCCTATGCCAATATCATTACCCTTGGTGCCCTTATCCAGGCGCCAGCACCTGGAACCCGTTTCTGGATCCCTGTTTTTCTGGACCCCTGAGTCAGAAAATAACACTCTTCCCTTCCCCCCAGAAAGACACCAAACTTTTGGAAGCTGGGCAGGATCCCCAAGAGGAAGAATCTCCCATAGACCCATGAGGCCACCCCTCCATTCCGAGTTCATCCTAGACACACAATACAGGCAGAAAATCCTGTGCCACTGCCGCCCAGCCGCCCGAATTACGAATCCCGAGGAGCTACCCAAAGGGTCGGCTGATCAGGCCTTCCATCCCTTCGCACCTAACCCTTACCCGGGGTTGTGTCTGAAGACTTCCCTCTGAAAGCCTTGACTAACATGCCCTCCAGCATTGGGCCTCCAGTACCACACCACCTCACTGGGCCTACTATCCCAATGTAAATCTGCCTCTCTCTGCTGCCCAAACCCTCCAGATAAGGAGAAAACTGCAAGGCCCATAAGCCCACCCCAATTTCATAGGGGGCTCTGGAAAAAATGCGAAGTCTGACACACAATCAGCACCTACTTCCCGGGAGACACGAAGGTCAGTGGCGCTGGGTCAGAAGATTGAACCTGACATGCCCCGGGACCTCATCAGAATCCTGGCTTAGGTGTTCAGGCCTCTGTCCGAAGAGGCCTGTTCTGGAAAACCAACCTACAGTCTAAGATGTGATCCTGGAGCCATACAACAGAACCCCTCCTGTCCCGAGAAGGAAACCTTGCTCTTGGGAACTGGGTCCAGCCCTCAGCGTAGGAGAATCCTGCATGGCCCCAGAGCCACCGACACCTTCTAAGGTCTCCCTGGACATCAAGCAGCACTGTGACCCGTCAGACTGAGAACGTCCATCAAATCAGATCACTTGGAACTTCCAATCAGAGGCAGCGGATCAAACCTCCTCTGTTCCTCAGCTGCAATGGTAATGCGAGGTGGGCTTTCCAGGCATCCACTCAGAGAGCTCTGCTATCGTATCTTTCAATACGGGGGGCCCTGGAGCCCTCTAAGCAGACTTCCCCTGCCCTGCAGAAGGACATCTTGCTGTTTGGAGGAGCTACGAAGCTCCAGCATGGGAAAGACCCCAAGGCTTCTTGAGGCCACCCCAAGGCTTCTTGAGGCCACCCCACGGTTTGTTGGCCATCATGGGTAAAATCTCCAGTGTGCAGAGACATCTGACTCTCGCCCTTCCTCAGGTGCTGGAGCTCTCGAGACAGCCACTGCACATTGGAACTGCCATGCGCTTGGCACTGAACCTACCCTTAGCTTGTGTTTTCAGACTTCGGTCCTCACATTCCTTCCTGCAAGCCCTCCTTATTGGGAATACTTTAGCTAAAATGCAGACTTTTGCCTGTCTACCAGAAAGAAGAAGT
>NW_022633253.1:0-6692 GCF_010015895.1 Lontra canadensis
AAAAAAACATGTTACATACAAGGGAAGCTCTATGAGATGATCATCTGATTTTTCTTCAGAAACTTTCCAGGCCAGGAGAGAATGGCATGACAGATCCAAAGAGCTGAGAGGAAGAAAGTTCTAGTGAAGAATACCTGCCCAGGCAGTCACTCAGAATTGAAGGAAAGATAAAGAGTTTTTTCAGAAAAGAAAAAGCTAAAGGAATTAATCATTCACTAAACTGGCATTGGAGGAAATGTTAAAGATAATTTTTTTTTTTAACAGAAAGAAAAGTCATTAACTAATATCAAGACAACATGTTCAACTAAAACCTCACTGGTAAAAGTAGTGGATTAACCACTAATAAAGTTAGTATTTAGGTTAAAAGACAAGAGTAGTAAAGTTAACTGGAACTACAATACATAGTTAAGGGATATACAAAATACAGAGACGTAAAATATAACATCAACAATAACCCACACACCAAAATATAAAATATAAAAGACCTAAAGGAGAAATTCACAGCTAAACAGTAAGAGTAGGGGACTTTAATACCTACCCCACTTATATCACTGACAGAAAATTTAGTAAATAAAATATTGGCCTTAAACAACACATTAAACCAAATGGACTTAATAGATATTTACAGAACATACCATACAAAGTAGCAGAACAACATATTCTTTATTTTTTAAAGTAAAAGAAAAGAAAAGAAAACAAAAAACCACTTGTATTTTTAAGAGAAGTTTTAGGTTCACAGCAAAACTGAGCAGAAACTACAGAGCATTCCCACATATTCCTCATCTCCTCAAATGCAAAACCGCCCCCACTATCAATATCTGGCATGATAGAATCCATTTGTTATGACCAATGAATCTAGGTTAACATGTCATTAGCTTTCAAAGTTGATAGTTTACCTTAAGGTTCACTAATGATGTCATACATTATGTGGATCTTGATAAATGTATAATCAGGTGTATCTACCATTATAGTATCATATGGAACATTTTCACCTTCAAAATCCTCTCTGCTCTGCCATTCATCCCTTCCTGCCCTCTAAACCCTGGCCAAAAAAAAACAAAACCAAAAAAAAAACAAAAAACAAAAAAAAAAAAAACTCATTTTAGACCCGAAGACTCCTCCAGATTTAAAGTGAGGGGTTAGAAAACAATTTACCATAGGGTACTGGCATAAAAACAGACACACAGACCAGTGGAACAGAGTAGAGAGCCCAGATATGGACCCTCAACTCTATGGTCAGTTAATCTTCGACAAAACAGGAAAAAATATACAGTGGAAAAAAGACAGTCTCTTCAATAAATGGTGCTGGGAAACTGGGTAGCTATATGTGGAGGAATGAAACTCGACCATTCTCTTATACCGTACACAAAGATAAACTCAAAATGGATAAAAGACCTCAACGTGAGACAGGAATCCATCAGAATCCTAGAGGAGAACATAGGCAGTAATCTCTTCGATATCAGCCACAGCAACTTCTTTCAGGATATGTCTCCAAAGGCAAAGGAAACAAAAGCCAAAATAAACTTTTGGGACTTCATCAAAATCAAAAGCTTCTGTACAGCAAAGGAAACAGTCAACAAAACAAAGAGGCAACCCACGGAATGGGAGAAGATATTTGCAAATGACAGTACAGACAAAAGATTGATATCCAGGATCTATAAAGAACTCCTCAAACTCAACACACACAAAACAGATAATCAGATAAAAAAATGGGCAGAAGATATGAACAGACACTTCTCCAATGAAGACAAACAAATGGCTATCAGACACATGAAAAAATGTTCATCATCACTAGCCATCAGGGAGATTCAAATTAAAACCACATTGAGATATCACCTTACACCAGTTAGAATGGCCAAAATTAGCAAGACAGGAAACAACATGTGTTGGAGGGGATGTGGAGAAAGGGGAACCCTCTTACACTGTTGGTGGGAATGCAAGTTGGTGCAGCCACTTTGGAGAACAGTGTGGAGATTCCTCAAGAAATTTAAAAATAGAACTTCCCTATGACCCTGCAATTGCACTACTGGGTATTTACTCCAAAGATACAGATGTAGTGAAAAGAAGGGCCATCTGTACCCCAATGTTTATAGCAGCAATGGCCACGGTTGCCAACCTGTGGAAAGAACCAAGATGCCCTTCAACGGATGAATGGATAAGGAAGATGTGGTCCATGCTAATGGACATCAGAAGGCTGGGGTGGCAATCATTATATCAGATCAATTAGATTTTAATCCAAAGACTATAATAAGAGATGAGGAAGGACACTATATCATACTCAAAGGGTCTGTCCAACAAGAAGCTCTAGCAATTTTAAATATCTATGCCCCTAACATGGGAGCAGCCAACTATATAAACCAATTAATAACAAAATCAAAGAAACACATCGACAATAATACAATAATAGTGGGGACTTTAACACTCCCCTCACTGAAATGGACAGATCATCCAAGCAAAAGATCAACAAGGAAATAAAGGCCTTAAATGACACACTGGACCAGATGGGCATTACGGATACATTCAGAACACTTCATCCCAAAGCAACAGAATACACATTCATCTCTAGTGCGCATGCAACATTCTCCAGAATAGCTCACATCCTTTTTTTTCATGTGAATTTCTAGGTCACAAATCAGGTCTCAACTGGTGTCAAAAGACAGGGATCATTCCCTGCATATTTTCAGGTAACAATGCTCTGAAGCTAGAAATCAATCACAAGAGGAAATTTGGAAAGAACCCAAATACATGGAGACGAAACAGCATCGTTCTAAAGAAGGAATAGGTCAACCAGGAAATTAAAGAAGAATTGAAAAAAATTCATGGAAACAAATGATAATGAAAACACAATGGTTCAAAATCTGTGGGACACAGCAAAGGCAGTCCTGAGAGGAAAATATATAGGGATACAAGCCTTTCTCAAGAAACAAGAAAGGTCTCAAATACACAACCTCACCCTACACCTAAAGGAGCTGGAGAAAAAACAACAAAGAAAGTCTAAACCCAGCAGGAGAAGAGGAATAATAAAGATCAGAGCAAAAACCAATGAAATAGAAACAAACGAACAAACAAAAAAGCAATAGAACAAACTAACAAAACTAGGAGGCTATTCTTTGAAAGAATTAATAAGATTGATAAACCCCTGGCCAGACTTATCAAAAAGAAAAGAGAAAGGACCCAATCAATAAAATCATGAATGAAAGAGGAGAGATCACAACCAACACCAAAGAAATACAAACAAGTATAAGAACATATCATGTGCAACTCTATGCCAACAAATTTGACAATTTGGAAGAAATGGATGCATTCCTAGAGACATATAAACTACTACAACTGAACCAGGAAAGAATAGAAAAACTGAACAGACCCATAACCAGTAAGGAGATTGAAACAGTTATCAAAAATATCCAAACAAACAAGAGCCCAGGGCCAGATGGCTTCCCAGGGGAATTCTACCAAATATTGAAAGGATAATTAATTCTCATTCTCCTGAAACTGTTCCAAAAAATAGAAATAGAAGGAAAACTTCCAAACTCAATTTATGAGGCCAGAATCACCTTGATCCCAAAACCAGACAAGGATCCCACCAAAAAAGAGAAGTACATACTAATAACCTTGATGAACAGAGATGCGAAAATTTTCACCAAAATACTAGCCAATAGGATCCAACAGCACATTAAAAGGATTATTCACCACGACCAAGTGGGATTTATTCCACGGGTGCAAGCATGGTTCAATATCTGCAAATCAATCCAAGTGATACAATACATTAATAAAAGAAAGAAGAAGAACCATATGATACTCTCATTAGATGCTGAAAAAGCACTTGACAAAGTACAGCATCCTTTCTTGATCAAAACTTTTCAAAGTGTAGGGATAGAGGGTACATACCCCAATATCATCAAAGCCATCTATGAAAAACCCACCACAAATATCATTCTCAATGGAGAAAAACTGAGAGCTCTTCCGCTAAGGTCAGGAACATGCCAGGGATGTCCATTATCACCACTGCTTTTCCACATAGTACTAGAAGTCCTAGCCTCAGCAACCAAACAACAAAAAGAAATTAAAGGCATCCAAATTGGCAAAGAAGAACTCAAACTATCAATCTTTGCAGATTATATAATGCTATCTGTGGAAAACCCAAAAGACTCCACCCGAATATGCTACAACTTGTACAGGAGTTCAGTAAAGTGTCAGGATATAAAATCAATGCACGGAAATCGGTTGCATTCTTCTTGCAGAAGAAAGAGAAATTAAGGAGTCAACCCCATTTACAACTGCACCCAGAACCATAAGATACCTAGGATAAACCTAACCAAAGAGGCAAAGAATCTATACTCAGAAAATTATAAAGTACTCATGAAAGAAATTGAAGAAGACACAAAGATATGGAAAAATGTTCCAATCTCATGCACTGGAAGAACAGATATTGTGAAAATGTCTATGCTACCTAAAGCAATCTACACATTTAATGCAATCTCTATAAAAATAACATCCATTTTTCTAAGGAAATGGAACAAATGATCCTAAAATTTATGTAGAACCAGAAAAGACCTAAAATAGCTGGAGGAATATTGAAAAAGAAAGCCAAAGTTGGTGGCATCACAATTACAGACTTCAAGCTCTATTACAAAGCTGTCATCATCAAGACAGTATGGTACTGGCGCAAAAGCAGACACATAGATCAATGGAACAGAATAGAGAGCCCAAAAAGAGACCCTCGACTCTATGGTCAACTAATCTTTGACAGAGCGGGAAAGAATGTCCAACGGAAAAAAAGACAGCGTCTTCAACAAATGGTGTTGGCAAAATTGGACAGCCACATGCGGAAAAATGAAGCTAGACCATTTCCTTACATCACACATGAAAATAGACTCAAAATAGATAAAGGACCTCAACGTGAGGAAGGAATCCATCAAAATCCTTGAGGAGAACACAGGCACCAACCTCTTCAACCTCACCCACAGCAACTTCTTCCTAGGAACATCACCAAAGGCAAGGGAAGCAAGGGCAAAAATGAACCATTGGGACTTCCTCAAGATCAAAACCTCTTTCACAGCAAAGGAAACAGTTAACAAAACCAAAAGACAACTGACAGAATGGGAGAAGATATTTGCAAATGACATATCAGATAAAGGGCTAGTATCCAAAATCTATAAAGAACTTAGCAAACTCAACACCCAAAGAACAAATAATCCCATCAAGAAATGGGCAGAGGTCATGAACAAACATTTCTGCAAAGAAGACATCCAGATGGCCAACAGACACATGAAAAGGTGCTCCACATCACTCGACATCAGTGAAATACAAATCAAAACCACAGTGAGATACCACCTCACACCAGTCAGAATGGGTAAATTTAACAAGTCAGGAAATGACAGATGCTGGTGAGGATTCGGAGAAAGTGGAACCCTCTTACACTGTTGGTGGGAATGCAAGCTGGTGCAACCACTCTGGAAGACAGCATGGAGGCTCCTCAAAAAATTGAAAAGAGAACTACCCTATGACTCAGCAATTGCACTACTGGGTATTTACCCTAAAGACACAAATGTAGTGATCTGAGGGGGAATGTGCACCCGAATGTTTATAGCAGCAATGCTCACAATAGCCAAAGTATGAAAGAACCTATATGTCCATCAACAGATGAATGGATATAGAAGAGGTGATATATATATATTATATATATATCATTATATATATATATATATATGTATATATATATATATAATGGAATACTATGCAGCCATCAAAAGAAATGAAATCTTGCCATTTGTGAGGACGCAGATGGAACTAGAGGGTATTATGCTTAGTGAAATAAGTCAATTGGAGAAAGACAATTATCGTATGATCTCCCTGATATGAGGAAACTGAGAGGCAATGTAGGGGGCTTGGAGGGTAGGAAAAAATGAAATGAAACAAGATGGGATCAGGACAGAGACAAAACATAAGAGACTCTTAATCTCACAAAACAAACTGAGGGTTGCTGGAGGAGAGGAGGAGGGAGAGGGTGATGGGTTTATGGACATTGGGGAAGGTATGGGCTATGGTGAGTACTGTGAAGTGTGTAAACCTGGCGATTCGCAGACCTGTACCCTGGGGGCTAATAATACATTATATGTTAATAAAAAATAAAAATTATATATATTTTTAAAAAGAAAGTGAGGGGATAGAGAAATAATAAATAAATAAATACATACATACATGCATACATACATAAATAAGAGTTCGTTTAGTTTATAGGGAGCATCCACCAAACTGTCTTCCAAAGTGGCTGTACCATTTCATTCCCACCATCGATGAATGAGAGATTCTGTTGTTCTATTTCCTTTCCAGCATTTGGGATCATCTGTTTTGGATTTTGTCCATTCTCACAGGTTAGTGGTGCCATCTCATTTCTAACTTACAATTTCCTGCTGTCAGAGGAAGTTGAACATCTTTCCACCTGTTTCCTTACCAACTATAAATCTTTAATGAGGTCATTGTCCAGGTCTTTTGTCCAATTTCTAATTGGGTTGTTCATTTTCTAATGTTGTATTTTAGGAATTCTTCATATAATTTGGATAATGGCTATTTACCAGATGTATCCTTTGTAAATATTTTCTTTCAATCTGTGGTTTGTCTTCTCATTCTCTTCACATTGTCTTTTGCAGAGAAGTTCTTAATTTTACTAAGGTCCATTTAGTCAGTTTTTT
>NW_022633254.1:0-6674 GCF_010015895.1 Lontra canadensis
AAATGTGTAAACCTGGAGATTCACAGACCTGTACCCCTGGGGATAAAAATATATGTTTATAAAAAATAAAATTAAAAATAAAATAGATGAAGGACTCATACAACTCAATACAAAAAAAACCAAAAAACCTAATCTAAGAATGAGCAGAGGGCCTGAATAGTCACTTTTTCAAAGAAGACATACAGATGCCCAACAGACACATGATAAGATGCTCAGTATCACTATTCATGAGAGAAATGCAAATCAACACTATAATGAGGTATCTTCTCACACTACTCAATCTGGCCAGTATCAAAAAGACCAGAAGAAATATTAAGTGTAGCAAGGATGTGAAGAAAAGATGCACTCTTGGTGGGAATACAAATTGTTGCAGCCACTCTGGAGATTCCTCAAAATTTTTTAAAACGTTTGGCACCTGGGTAGCATAGTCAGTTGAACATCTGACTCTTGCTTTCAGCTTAGGTCATGAGTCCCACATCAGTCTCTCCACTTAGCAAGGAGTCTGCTTAAAACTCTTTCTGTCCCCTGCCCTTCTCAAAATAAATAAATAAATAAATAAATAAACCTTTTTTTTTAAATTAAAAATAGAAATAGCACATGATTCAGGAATTCTACTATTTACCCAAAAAAAACATAAGCGCTAGTTTGGAAAGTTATATGTACCCCTATGTTTATTACAACATTATTTTTAATAGTCAGATATGGAAGCTACCCAAGTATTCCATTGACAGATGAATAAAGATGTGGTAAAATATACAATGGAATATTACTCAGTTATTTTAAAAAATTGCCATTCTTGATAACACAGATGCGCCTAGAATGTATTCTGCTAAATGATAAGTCAGGTAGAAAAAAAGAATACCATATGAATTCACTTACATGTGGAATCTTAAAAACAACAACAATGAAAACAAAAGAGAAATGGACTCCTAAATAAAGAGAATGAACTTGTGATTGCCCTATAGGAGGTGGGGGGTGATAAGCAAATTAGGTAAAAGCAGTACAAACTTTCAGTTATAAAATAAATAAGTCACAGGGATAAAAAGTACAGCATAGAAAATATAATAAATAACATGATAATAACTTTGCATGGTGACAGATAACTACATTTACCACATTGACCATTTTGTAATGTATATATTTGTCAAATCACTATGTTGGACACCTGAAATATAACATGTATGTCAATTACACTTCAATTTCAAATATAAAGTAGAAATAAAGACAAAAAAGGATTATAGGAAAAAATGATAAATCATGCTTAGGAGACCCATAAAATGCTTAACTGGAGCCCCAGAAAAAGAAAACTAAAACAATAGAGAAAAACTATTTAAAACTATAACTAAATACTTTGAGACGGAGTTCCTGGGTGGCTCAGTTGGTTAAAGCAACTGCCTTTGACTCAGGTCATGATCCCAGGGTCCTGGGTTCGAGCCCTACATCAGGCTCTCCATTCAGCAGGAAGCCTGCTTCTCCCTCTGCCTGCCACTCCCCTATTCGTGTTCTCTCTGTCAAATAAATAAAATCTTTATAAATACACACATACATACATACATAATTTGAGACAAACAATACCCTTGAAATCTCAAACTGAAAGGGCACACTTTTAGCAGACAAATCCTGTCCCAGACTGATTCACATAAATCTATTGCTTAGAACTACTTGACTTAAAAGATAAATCTTGTCTAGTAAAACCTGTTATTTAAAGAAGCAATATGTATAGCCTGTGATTTTATATCAAGTTTACTTCAAGTATAATGGCTACAGAGAAAATGTTGTGAATATGCAAGAGGTGAAAACATATTGTCCAAATAAATTGTTCTTGAGCCAAGTACTAGAAAGCAATCCTTAAGAAATCAAGAGATGACTGATGATACTTGGGCAAGAGGACTAGTTTTGGAATTTTCTTCTTCTTCTTTTTTTTTTTTTTTAAGATTTCATTTATTTATTTGACGGAGATATCACAAGTAGGCAGAGAGAGGGGGGAAGCAAGCTCCCTGCTGAGCAAAGAGCCCAATGCAGGGCTTGATCCCAGGACTCTGAGACCATGACCTGAGCTGAAGGCAGAGGCTTAACCCACTGAGCCACTCAGGAGCCCCTGGAATTTTCTTAAAATTTATACAGATAGAGTCAATGGTTTCAAGTACAAACATACTTAAAATGTGTCTTTAAAACTTCTGTTTAGAAGCAGAATATGGAGACTAATAAATGGTAACTACAGTTGAACACTGAAAACTCTGCACTATCTCTAAAAACATTCTGCTACTTATCTACAAGAATTTTGCAGTATACTTAAATAAGCACCTCATGGATATAGAATATGCTTGACAACCAGGGACTTTAGAATTTGGTATTTGGTATTACATCAACTTTTCAGATCAACTGCCTTTCTTTCTGCCTAGGTACGCAATATTGCATAGGGAAAGCTTATGCCACAGGAGCCATGAGGCTCAAGATCTTGCTTGTGATCTTATACACAGGAAAATTTTAAAAGCCATTAAGAATCAAAAATCTTGATTTTCACTGTAAGTGAGCCATCAACTTGATAGTATGCAACTCTGATAGAAATAATTTAAATACTTAAGAATACAGTAAGAAAGACTAAAAAATATGACATTGGATAGAGTTCCACTGATTAGGCAAATAGAATACTGATGATTTGACAGACTTATGAACTTTTTGACTTAAGAACATTTTGGTGTAAATTGCTACATCTATGTAACTATAGTATATTCTTTTCTCCATTTTATTACTAAATGACAAAATAAACTATACTTTAAAAAACACTCTAAAACGATACCCTACAGTAATACTCAAAGCAAGAATTTCTATAGCTATTTAATCAATGTCAAAATTTTAATCTTTTTTAATTTAGAAAGAAATCAGTTTAAATGTGTTTAATGTTTTTAAAACAAATATAATTCCACATAATGCTTTTGGGCCAATGTCATATCAATATGTCCAAATACCTAAAGTCAAAAATTTGAGTTAGAGTAAGGAGCTCTTTGAAATATTAACATAATATTTATATTATCATACACAGTTAAATTTATCTACTTCTTCACTTAATGTGGCTAGGATTAAAACTAACTTTTTATGGACAGTCAGTTTATAACAACTCAAGAATTAATTTGTATCTTATATTATGAAGGATAAATATGAGGAAGGATTTGGGGAAAGTTTTTTCTCAGGAACCTAAACTGGGAATTATTTGTTTTTAATCCACATGATAGTGTGATTTTGTTTTATTCAATTATTCAACCTAATTATTCACACAGGCTGTTTCTGACTGTTCCTCACTGGCTAATATGGGCTCTGTGTGCCCGTATTTTATGTCCTTACTGTCTTCCTTATAAACCTCCTCTTAGTCTGACCAGCAGGCTGTATATTCATGTGGTAAAGAGAAAGGAATTAGCATTATTTAGACTTCATGCTTAGAGACCATGAATAGATTCGGATTCCAGTGAATTAAGTATTATAAAGACAAAATTGTAAAATTAGTATTTTTTTAAAAAGCCAACCAACATATTCTATAGAAAAAGTAAAAGGAGTTTAGAAAGACATTTTATTCTATCTGTTCTATGATATAACAAGCTGTGGATGATACCGAAAGTCCAGTCAAGGGCTCAACGAGGGTGAATGGGGAATCCGATATGGAAGGTCCGTGATGTGCCGAGGCACCTCAGGTCATGTTCAACAAAACACTAAAACTTGAAAGTAGGAATGCACATCAGATCTTTTTTTTTTTTTTTTTTTTTAAGTCTAAACTAAAGCACACTTCACACTTACTATCAGAGAGCCCCCTGTTCTGGGTAAAGATTGAAGAATGAATGGTTCAGTTCTCCAAAAGCCACCGGGAAATGTCAGCACCATCTAGTTAATGAATTCCTGATTTGTTTGGCATTTGCACTTTCTTAAGAAATTGCTGATGTGTTTAGACTTCCTCTTCTCCTCAGCAGCAGTGAAATTTGTTGATTATGATGGCCTTATATAACATCATCCAGGCAGAAAGCTAAAAGATTACACATTAAAAAGAAACAGGCCTGTTTATTACCAGGCATTGTGTTTCCTCATATGCATATCTCTGTTCTTCAGTCTTTGACCAGGTTGCTTTGTGGGAGATGCTTTGTTAAAAGTATTTCCATGGCAGGCCTCCACTCTTGAAAATGTCATTTTCTCTGCCTGGTTGTGATAGGAAGTCTTTTTCACCTATTGAAACCTGTTAAATTTCCTTCAAATATTTTTGTTTAACACTTAAAAAAAAAAAAAACAGTTAGTGGAGGACCATGTAAAAAAATGTAGATTTAATGAGGAATTGATGTTTATACTTAAAAACCTTTTTCAAAAAAACTGCTTCTATACTGCTGAATAAAAGCCCACAATCTTTGCAGATTTCATTCAACCAGGTCAAACAACCCAGACTGTTTATATGCCACATCATTTTCCTTTAACTATTTTTAACTGCATGTTTGTTTTAGGAGTTATTCCACCACATCTAAGAATCCTGCCAGTTTAGCTTAGTTTGTCATACAGATCCACCTTTAAAGTTGTGAAGTTCAAATTACTCAATTAAAAACATTTGGTATGGCTCTAAAGGAGAAACAGAACAGGTTTAATATTCTCTACCTAAATAGTATTGCCTTGACCAGACTAGTTTTGCGAGTTGTATCCCATATTATTTAGCTCTTTGAAAAGTAAGCAAACTTAATTACTGTGCTTCTATTCTTTTTTATTCTAAAGGGACATAATTCTTTCAATAGGCAGAATTCTGCATTTTGATAACATGTTTGTACTCCCATGGAGCTCCTGTTTGTGTTTGATATTATTTTTGTATGAGAATTTTCTACTCTGGCTCTCACTTATCTTTGACCTCCACAGCTGTTCCTTTCAACCCTCTCTTACCCATGACCTAAGCACCTAACTCTTCTCCACTCCTCTTTGTGAGTATGAATTATGCAACCAACACCTATTAACCTGCAAAAACAATTCTTCCCTATTCAGAGAACGATTTTTGACCAATTTGACCAAATCAACTGAACTTTGACCCTTTCTGCTAATGCTTTAAAAATTTTGCCCTTTTCCCCTAACAGATCTTTCCTTCAGAGCTTTCTGATGTCTGGCATTTTTAGCACGAAGATTTATGCCAGGGTTTTTCCATTTCTGCATTATTGATATTTTGGGCTGTATAGTTCTTTGTTGTAGGAGTTTGACCTGCCGAAGAGGTGTAGTGACATCCTGGTCTTCTACCTACTAGAAAGTAGTGGTAGCACACTGACCTCCCAAGTTGTGACAGCCAAGAATGTCTTCAGACATTAGTACATGTCCCTTCTGTCATCACTGTCTTCCTCAACTCTTCCCTCTGGCCCATTTTGAGAACAACTGGTTTATAGTAACAATTGCTCCAGTTAATTTCCTTCCACACTCTTGTACTATGATTTGGATCAGGAATGGGCTGCCCATCCTGAACCATGTCCATGAGGACAGAGTGCTGGAGATCCCCTGACATATCCTTTCTTAGAGTCTCAGTGACAAGACAGCTGAGCAAGTCATTTTATCATTTGCTAGTATTTTGGCAGTTATTCTTAACCAGCTTCGGTGAAGATGGTGGCCAATCTCCCTGTTTTTCCCGCTTTAACCTTCACTGAAGATTAGATTTGTATAATGTAATTAAGAAATTTCAAACCCTCCTCCTGAAAGACAAAAATCCACTGAGGAATATTGGTCTGTCCTTGGGGTATTTAGTCTGGGACTCTGGTATCTAGCAACTAGCTCACTTCATGAGACTTAGAAATAATAAAACATGGTTTAAAAAATCAGAAAGGATTGATGATCAGGCTGATATAGGATGTACAGGTTACAATTTGACTACAGACGGATTTAAAATGGTATAAAATAGGGTAAGACCTCACAGCTACCTTATCTACTTTCTTTTTGGAGAGTCTTAAATCTGAGGTGGCAGATTTAGCCTGAAAACACAGAGCATGGCAGACTCTTTTTCTGAGTTACATGAGTTTATGGAGTACTCTGGATATTTTGACCTAAAATAAGAACATTTCAAGACCAAATTAATAGCTCTTTAAAAAAAATCAAAATAACAAGGACTATTTCCAGCTTAGAGAAAAATGTTGGCTGAAATAATGACAAAGAATATTGGAGGAAAAATTGCCCAACCTTGGAGCAAGATATAGTATCTTTAAAAAATAAACAAAAATAACAAAACAAAACTACTATTCCTTAAAATAGCTGCTCTAGTCTGCCAATAAATGCCCTCAAAAAAAAGAAAAATCTCCACATAACTGCAAGCCCAGAATGCTCCATTTCTTACTTAATACCAGGACTACACCGTCTAATATAAACTTAACCACTTTTTCATCATTTCTTTCACTGGAGTAACAAAAATGTTTCATAAGATTTTCTCTCTTTGTGTGTGTCAAATTTATCTCAATAAAACGGTTTAAAAACAAATGTTTCACTGATAGTTAGCCCGTAAATCCTTCAGACTCTGCCTATTTTTTTTTTTGTTGTTGTTGTTGTTGTTGTTGGCATCCATATAGCAGTAACCATCGCTGGGTGGGTTTTTTTTTTTTAATTTTTAATTTTTAATTTTTTATAAACATATAATATATATTTATCCCCAGGGGTACAGGTCTGTGAATCTCCAGGTTTACACATTT
>NW_022633255.1:0-6666 GCF_010015895.1 Lontra canadensis
ACTCGTGACAGTTTGGAGACTGTCAAAACATGGAAGCTGTGGGAACTATGTTGAATACATGAAGAGTCGCTTACAAGGCCCTAGTCTCTGAATTTCATACCAGTGATTATAGGGAGGTCTGTGTTCAGTGAATCTCCTTCAGGCGGACACCCATTCCTGGCAGTGTCTTCCCAGGGAAGGAAAGAAGATAAAACAAAGACGGACTCAGGGCAGTTGGATAATGTCAATTATATACAGGCTCTGGCTCTCAGACTTCCAAAACCTATACAAGGAGAGCATGAACAGTGGTCATTCCAACTCTCTACCTAAGTCAAAAACATTCCAAACGTCGTGAGAGAAGTGGGCTTAAGGACAAACTCGCGACAGTTTTGAGACTCTCAACATATGGAAGCTCTGGGAAATGACTGTGATGAAATCATTAATTGTCAGGTACAGGGCCCTCCCCAGTCTCGGAGGTCCATGCGTGTGACCATAGGAAGGAGAGTGTTCCGTGAAACTCCTTCAGGCTGACACCCATTCGTGGCAGTGTCCTCCCAGGTGAGGAAAGAAGATAGAACAAGGTTGGACTCAGGGCCGTTTGCATACTGTGAGTTAAATGCAGGCTGTGGCTCTAGGGCTTCCAAAACTTATACTGGAAGAGCATGACCTGTGTTCATCCCATATCTCTACATCTGTCAAAAATGCTTAAAACGACGTGAGGGAAGTGTGCCTTAGGATGGACTCGCGACAGTCTTAAGACTGTGAAAACATGGGGAGCTGTGGGAACTGACTGTGTTGAAAACATGAAAAGTCGCGTTCAGGGCCCTAGTCTCGGAAGTCCATCCCTGTGACCGTAGGAAGGTCTGTGTTCACTGAAACACCTTCAGGCGGACAACCATTCATGGCAGTGTCTTCCCAGGTGAGGAAAGAAGATAGAGCAAGAATGGACTCGGGGCAGGTTGGATACTGTGACTTAAGTGCAGGCTACGGCTCGTAGGCCTCCAAAAATAGTACTGGAAGAGCATGACCTTTGGTTAACCCAACTCTCTCCCTCTGTTGAAAATGCTTAATACGACGTGAGGAAAGTGTGCTTTAGGATGGACTCTCGACAGTTTTGGGACTGTCAAAACATGGAAGCTGTGGGAACTGACTGTGTTGAAATCATGAAGAGTCGCGTTCAGGGCCTGAGACTCTGAAGTCCATACTGGTGGCCATAGGAAGTCCTGTGTTCAGTGAAACTCCTTCAGGCGGACACCCATTCGTGGCAGTGTCTTCCCAGGTAAGGAAAGATGATAGAAGAAGGATGGACATAGTGCAAGTAGGATACTGTGAGCTAAGTACAATATGGCTCTTAGGCTTCCAAAACTTTTATTGGGAGCATGACCAGTGGTCATCCCAGCTCTCCACCTCTCTCAAGAATGGTTTAAATGTCGTGAGGGAAGAGTGCTTTAGCACGGACTCGCAACACTTTTGAGACTGTCAGAACATGGAAGCTGTGGGAACTGACAGTGTTGAAAACATGAAGAGTCATGTACAGGACTCTAGACTCAGACATCCATGCCAGGGACGATAGGATGGTCCCTGTTCACTGAAACTTCTTCAGAGTGACACTGATCATGGCAGTGTCTTACCAGGTGAGGAAAGAAGATAGAAGAAGGAAGGACTTAGGGCCCGTTGGATACTGTGAGTTAAGTAGAGGCTATGGCTCTTAGGCTTCCAAAACTTATACTGGTTAGAGTAGGACCCTTGGTCATCCCAACTCACTAACTCTGTTGAAAACGCTTCAAACGTCGTTGAGGGAAGTGTGCTTTATGACGGGCTCATGATAGTTTTGAGAATGTCAAAATATGGAAGCTGTGGTGCTGACTGTTGAAAACGAAGAATTGTGTACGGGACACTCATCTTGAATGTTCACGCCGGGGACCTTAGGAAGGTCCATGTTCACTGAAACTTCTTCAGACAAACCCCCAAACGTGGCAGGTTCTTCCCAGGTGAGGAAAGAAGATAGAATAAGGACAGACTCAGGGCAGGTTAGATAGTGTGAGTTAAGTGCAGGCTACGGATCTTAGGTTTCCAAAACATAATCTGGGAGAGCATGAGCAGTGGTTATCCCAAATCACGACCTCTGTTGAAAACGCTTTAAATGTCGTGTGGGAAACATGCCTTAGAACGGAGTCGCGACAGTTTTGAAAATGTCAAAACATGGAAGTTGTGGGAACTGACAGTGTTGAAAACGAAGAGTCGCGTTCAGAGCCCACGTCTAGGAAGTCCATACCGGTTACCATAGGAAGGTCTGTGTTCAGTGAAACTCGTTCAGGCAGACACCCATTCAAGGCAGTGTCTTCCCAGGTGAGGAAAGAAGACAGAACAAGGACGGACTCAGGCCAGGTTGGATACTGTGAGTTAAGTGGAGGCTACGGCTTATCGGCTTCCAAAACTTATGCTGGGAGAGCATGACCAGTGGTCATCCCAACTGACTACCTC
Source organism: Lontra canadensis (assembly GCF_010015895.1). Lineage (NCBI taxonomy): Eukaryota > Metazoa > Chordata > Mammalia > Carnivora > Mustelidae > Lontra > Lontra canadensis. Next base: position 2,464 of record NW_022633255.1, read on the forward strand.
TGTCAAAAAAGCTTCAAACGTCATGAGGGAAGTGTGCTTCAGGACGGGTTCATGACAATTTTGAGACTGTCAAAACATGGAGGCTGTGGGAACTGACAGTGTTAAAAACATGAAGAGTCACATACAGGACCCTAGTCTTTGACTACCATGCTGGGAACGATAGGAATGTCCCTGTTCACTGAAACTTCTTCAGATGGATAGCGATTGAGGCAGTTTCTTCCCAGGTGAGGATTGAAGATAGATGAAAGATGGACTCAGGGCCGCTTGGATACTGTGAGTTAAGTAGAGGCTACAACTCTTAGGCTTCCAAAATTTATACAGGGAGAGCATGACCCTGGGTCATCCCAACTCACTAGCTCTTTCTTAAACGCTTCAATCATCATGAGGGAAGTGTGCTTTAGGACGGACTTGCAACAGCTTTGAGACTGTTAAAATATTGAAGCTGTGGTGCTGACTGTTGAAAACATGAAGAATCACGTACAGGACCCTCATCTCGAACATCCATGGCGGGGACCTTAGGGCGGTCTGTGTTCACTGAAACTTCTTCACACAAACACCCAAACGTGGCAGGTTCTTCTCAGGTGAAGAAAGAAGTTAGAATAAGGACAGACTCAGGGAAGGTTGGATAGTGTGAGGTAAGTGCAGGCTATGACTCTTAGGCTTCCAAAACGTATACTGGGAGAGAATGACCAGTCGTCCTCCCAACTCACTACCTCTGTCGAAAACGCTTCAAACGTCATGAGGAAACTGTGCTTTACTTCGGACTCATGACAGTTTTGAGAGTGTCAAAACATGGAAGTTGTGGGAAGTGACTGTATTGAAAACATGAAGAGTCGCATCCAGGGCCCAGGCTCGGAAGTCCATACCGGTGTCTATAGGAAGGTCTGTGTCCAGCGAAGCTCCTTCAGGCAGATACCCATTCCTGGCAGTGTCTTCCCAGTTGAGGAAACAAGAAAGAACAAGGACGGAATCAGGGTAGGTTGGATAATGTGAGTTAAGTGGAGGCAACGGCTCTTGGGCTTCCATAACTTATACTGGGAGAGAATGACCAGTAGTAATCCTAACTCAGTACCTCTGTCGAATAAGCTTCAAACGTCATGAGGGAAGTGTGCTTTAGGACGGACTCACGACAGTTTTGAGACTGTCAAAACATGGAGGCTGTGGGAACTGACAGTGTTGAAAACATTAAGAGTCTCATTCAGGGCCCTAGTCTCTGAAGTCCATACTGGTGGCCATAGGAATGTCTGTGTCCAGTGAAACTCCTTCAGACCGACACCCATTCGTGGCTGTGTCTTTCCAAGTGAGGAAAGAAGATAGAACAATAATGGACTCAGGGCATGTTGGATACTGTGAGTTAAGTATAGGCTAAGACTCATAGGCTTCCAAAACGTATACTGGGAGAGCATGACCATTGGTCATCCCAACTCTCTAACTCTGTAAAATACAATTCAAACTTCGTGAAGAACATGTGCCTTAGGACACAATCGTGACAGTTTTTAGACTGTAAAAATATGGAAGCTCTGGGAACTATGTTGAAATCATGAAGATTCGCGTTCAGGACCTGAGACTCTGATGTCCATACTGTGGCCATAGGAAGTTCTGTGTACAGTGAAACTCCGTCAGGCAGACACCTGTTCGTGGCAGTGTCTTCCCAGGTGAGGAAAGAAGATAGAAGAAGGATGGACTCAGGGCAGGTTGGATACTGTGAGCTAAGTACAGTCTATGGCTCTTAGGCTTCCAAAACTTATACTGGGAGAGCATGACCAGTGGTCATCCCAACTCACTACATCTGTCGAAAACACTTCAAATTTCGTGAGGAAAGTGGGCGTTAGGACGAACTCGCGACAGTTTTGAGACTGTCAAAACATGGAAGCTGTGGGAACTGACTGTGTTGAAAACATGAAAAATCGTGTATAGGACCCTAGTATTGGAGGTCCATGCCATGGACCTTGGGAAGGTCCGTGTTCACTGAATCTTCTTCAGACGGACACCCAATCCTTGCAGTGTCTTCCCAGTTGAGGAAAGAAGATAGAACAAGGACAGACTCAGGGCAGGTTGGATACTCTCTGTAAAGTGCAGGCTTCGGCTCTTAGGCTTCCAAAACATACACAGGGATAGCAGGACCCGTGGTCATCCCAATTCTCTACCTCTCTCATATACGCTTCAAACGTCCTAAGAAAAGTGTGCTTTCGGACACTCTCATGAAAGTTTTAAGACTGTCAATATATGGAAGCTGTCGGAACAGACAGTGTTGAAAACACGATATGTCACGTACAGGGCCTTGACCAGTCTCGGACATCCATGCTTGTGACCATAGGAAGGATAGTGTTCAGTGAAACTCCTACAGGTGGACACCCATTCTTGGCAGTGTCTTCCCAGGTGAGGAAAGAAGATAGGACAAGGATGGACTCAGGGCAGGCTGGATAATGTAAGCTACATGTAGGCTAAGTCTCTTCAACTTCCAAAACCTAGTACTGGGACAGCATGCCCAGTGGTCATCCCAACTCTCTACCTCTGTCGAAATGCTTAAATCGACATGAGGGAGGTGTGCTTTAGGACGGACTCATGACAGTTTGAGACTGTCGAAACATGGAAGCTGAATTAAAACCACATTGAGATACCACCTTACACCAGTTAGAATGGCCAAAATTAGCAAGACAGGAGACAACATGTGTTGGAGAGGATGTGGAGAAAGGGGAACCCTCTTACACTGTTGGTGGGAATGCAAGTCGGTGCAGCCACTTTGAGAACAGTGTGGAGATTCCTCAAGAAATTAAAAATAGAGCTTCCCTATGACCCTGCCATTGCACTACTGGGTATTTACCCCAAAGATACGGATGTAGTGAAAAGAAGGGCCATCTGTACCCCAATGTTTATAGCAGCAATGGCCACGGTCGCCAAACTGTGGAAAGAACCAAGATGCCCTTCAACAGACGAATGGATAAGGAAGATGTGGTCCATATACACTATGGAGTATTATGCCTCCATCAGAAAGGATGAATACCCAACTTTTGTAGCAACATGGACGGGACTGGAAGAGATTATGCTGCGTGAAATAAGTCAAGCAGAGAGAGTCAATTGTCATATGGTTTCACTTATTTGTGGAGCATAACAAATAGCATGGAGGACAAGGACAGATGGAGAGGAGAAGGGAGTTGAGGGAAATTGGAAGGGGAGATGAACCATGAGAGACTATGGACTCAGAAAAACCATCTGAGGGTTTTGAAGGGGCGAGTTGTGGGAGGTGTGGGGATCCAGGTGGTGGGTATTGTAGAGGGCACGGATTGCATGGAGCACTGGCTGTGGTGCAAAAATAATGAATACTGCTACACTGAAAAAATTAAAAAATTTAAAAAAAAACATGGAAGCTGTGGGAACTGACAGTGTTGAAAACATGAAGGGTCGTGATCAGGGCCATAGTCTCTGAAGTCCATAACAGTGACCACAGGAAGGGATGTGTTCCATGAAACTCCTACAGGCGGACACCCATTCATGACAGTGTTTTCCCAGGTGAGGAAAGAAGAGAGAACAAAGATGGATTCAGGGCGAGATGGATACTGTGAGTTAGGTGGAGGCTACATCTCTTAGGCTTCCAAAAGAATACTGGGAGAGCATGACCAGTGGTCATCCCAACTCACTACCTCTGTCGAAAAATCTTCAAACATCGTGAGGTTGTGTGCTTTAGGATGGATTCGCCACAGTTTTGAGACTGTCAAAATATGGAAGCTGTGGGAACTGACTGTGTTGAAAACATGAATATTCGCGTACAGGGCCCTAGTCTTGGAATTCCACACCTGTGACCATAGGAAGTTCTGTGTTCAGTGAAACTCCTTCAGGCGGACACCCATTCGTGGCAGTGTCTTCCCATGTAAGGAAAGAAGATAGAACAAGGACCGACTCAGGCAGGTTGGTACTGAGTGTTAAGAGCAGGCTACGGCTCGTAGGCTTCCAAAACTTATACTAGGAGAGCATGACCAGTGGTCATCACAACTCTCTACCTCTGTTGAAAATGCTTAAAAGGACATGACGGAAGTGTGCTTTAGGATAGACTCACGACAGTTTTGAGACCGTCAAAACATGGAAGCTGTGGGAACTGACTGTGTTGAAAACATGAAGTGTCACGTACAGGGCCCTCCTAGTCTCGCATGTCCATGCTTGTGACCATAGGAAGGACACTGCTCAGTGAAACTCCTTCAGGTGGAC
>NW_022633256.1:0-6663 GCF_010015895.1 Lontra canadensis
ACTCGTGACAGTTTGGAGACTGTCAAAACATGGAAGCTGTGGGAACTATGTTGAATACATGAAGAGTCGCTTACAAGGCCCTAGTCTCTGAATTTCATACCAGTGATTATAGGGAGGTCTGTGTTCAGTGAATCTCCTTCAGGCGGACACCCATTCCTGGCAGTGTCTTCCCAGGGAAGGAAAGAAGATAAAACAAAGACGGACTCAGGGCAGTTGGATAATGTCAATTATATACAGGCTCTGGCTCTCAGACTTCCAAAACCTATACAAGGAGAGCATGAACAGTGGTCATTCCAACTCTCTACCTAAGTCAAAAACATTCCAAACGTCGTGAGAGAAGTGGGCTTAAGGACAAACTCGCGACAGTTTTGAGACTCTCAACATATGGAAGCTCTGGGAAATGACTGTGATGAAATCATTAATTGTCAGGTACAGGGCCCTCCCCAGTCTCGGAGGTCCATGCGTGTGACCATAGGAAGGAGAGTGTTCTGTGAAACTCCTTCAGGCTGACACCCATTCGTGGCAGTGTCCTCCCAGGTGAGGAAAGAAGATAGAACAAGGTTGGACTCAGGGCCGTTTGCATACTGTGAGTTAAATGCAGGCTGTGGCTCTAGGGCTTCCAAAACTTATACTGGAAGAGCATGACCTGTGTTCATCCCATATCTCTACATCTGTCAAAAATGCTTAAAACGACGTGAGGGAAGTGTGCCTTAGGATGGACTCGCGACAGTCTTAAGACTGTGAAAACATGGGGAGCTGTGGGAACTGACTGTGTTGAAAACATGAAAAGTCGCGTTCAGGGCCCTAGTCTCGGAAGTCCATCCCTGTGACCGTAGGAAGGTCTGTGTTCACTGAAACGCCTTCAGGCGGACAACCATTCATGGCAGTGTCTTCCCAGGTGAGGAAAGAAGATAGAGCAAGAATGGACTCGGGGCAGGTTGGATACTGTGACTTAAGTGCAGGCTACGGCTCGTAGGCCTCCAAAAATAGTACTGGAAGAGCATGACCTTTGGTTAACCCAACTCTCTCCCTCTGTTGAAAATGCTTAATACGACGTGAGGAAAGTGTGCTTTAGGATGGACTCTCGACAGTTTTGGGACTGTCAAAACATGGAAGCTGTGGGAACTGACTGTGTTGAAATCATGAAGAGTCGCGTTCAGGGCCTGAGACTCTGAAGTCCATACTGGTGGCTATAGGAAGTCCTGTGTTCAGTGAAACTCCTTCAGGCGGACACCCATTCGTGGCAGTGTCTTCCCAGGTAAGGAAAGATGATAGAAGAAGGATGGACATAGTGCAGGTAGGATACTGTGAGCTAAGTACAATATGGCTCTTAGGCTTCCAAAACTTTTATTGGGAGCATGACCAGTGGTCATCCCAGCTCTCCACCTCTCTCAAGAATGGTTTAAATGTCGTGAGGGAAGAGTGCTTTAGCACGGACTCGCAACACTTTTGAGACTGTCAGAACATGGAAGCTGTGGGAACTGACAGTGTTGAAAACATGAAGAGTCATGTACAGGACTCTAGACTCAGACATCCATGCCAGGGACGATAGGATGGTCCCTGTTCACTGAAACTTCTTCAGAGTGACACTGATCATGGCAGTGTCTTACCAGGTGAGGAAAGAAGATAGAAGAAGGAAGGACTTAGGGCCCGTTGGATACTGTGAGTTAAGTAGAGGCTATGGCTCTTAGGCTTCCAAAACTTATACTGGTTAGAGTAGGACCCTTGGTCATCCCAACTCACTAACTCTGTTGAAAACGCTTCAAACGTCGTTGAGGGAAGTGTGCTTTATGACGGGCTCATGATAGTTTTGAGAATGTCAAAATATGGAAGCTGTGGTGCTGACTGTTGAAAACGAAGAATTGTGTACAGGACACTCATCTTGAATGTTCACGCCGGGGACCTTAGGAAGGTCCATGTTCACTGAAACTTCTTCAGACAAACCCCCAAACGTGGCAGGTTCTTCCCAGGTGAGGAAAGAAGATAGAATAAGGACAGACTCAGGGCAGGTTAGATAGTGTGAGTTAAGTGCAGGCTACGGATCTTAGGTTTCCAAAACATAATCTGGGAGAGCATGAGCAGTGGTTATCCCAAATCACGACCTCTGTTGAAAACGCTTTAAATGTCGTGTGGGAAACATGCCTTAGAACGGAGTCGCGACAGTTTTGAAAATGTCAAAACATGGAAGTTGTGGGAACTGACAGTGTTGAAAACGAAGAGTCGCGTTCAGAGCCCACATCTAGGAAGTCCATACCGGTTACCATAGGAAGGTCTGTGTTCAGTGAAACTCGTTCAGGCAGACACCCATTCAAGGCAGTGTCTTCCCAGGTGAGGAAAGAAGACAGAACAAGGACGGACTCAGGCCAGGTTGGATACTGTGAGTTAAGTGGAGGCTATGGCTTATCGGCTTCCAAAACTTATGCTGGGAGAGCATGACCAGTGGTCATCCCAACTGACTACCTCTGTCAAAAAAGCTTCAAACGTCATGAGGGAAGTGTGCTTCAGGACGGGTTCATGACAATTTTGAGACTGTCAAAACATGGAGGCTGTGGGAACTGACAGTGTTAAAAACATGAAGAGTCACATACAGGACCCTAGTCTTTGACTACCATGCTGGGAACGATAGGAATGTCCCTGTTCACTGAAACTTCTTCAGATGGATAGCGATTGAGGCAGTTTCTTCCCAGGTGAGGATTGAAGATAGATGAAAGATGGACTCAGGGCCGCTTGGATACTGTGAGTTAAGTAGAGGCTACAACTCTTAGGCTTCCAAAATTTATACAGGGAGAGCATGACCCTGGGTCATCCCAACTCACTAGCTCTTTCTTAAACGCTTCAATCATCATGAGGGAAGTGTGCTTTAGGACGGACTTGCAACAGCTTTGAGACTGTTAAAATATTGAAGCTGTGGTGCTGACTGTTGAAAACATGAAGAATCACGTACAGGACCCTCATCTCGAACATCCATGGCGGGGACCTTAGGGCGGTCTGTGTTCACTGAAACTTCTTCACACAAACACCCAAACGTGGCAGGTTCTTCTCAGGTGAAGAAAGAAGTTAGAATAAGGACAGACTCAGGGAAGGTTGGATAGTGTGAGGTAAGTGCAGGCTATGACTCTTAGGCTTCCAAAACGTATACTGGGAGAGAATGACCAGTCGTCCTCCCAACTCACTACCTCTGTCGAAAACGCTTCAAACGTCATGAGGAAACTGTGCTTTACTTCGGACTCATGACAGTTTTGAGAGTGTCAAAACATGGAAGTTGTGGGAAGTGACTGTATTGAAAACATGAAGAGTCGCATCCAGGGCCCAGGCTCGGAAGTCCATACCGGTGTCTATAGGAAGGTCTGTGTCCAGCGAAGCTCCTTCAGGCAGATACCCATTCCTGGCAGTGTCTTCCCAGTTGAGGAAACAAGAAAGAACAAGGACGGAATCAGGGTAGGTTGGATAATGTGAGTTAAGTGGAGGCAACGGCTCTTGGGCTTCCATAACTTATACTGGGAGAGAATGACCAGTAGTAATCCTAACTCAGTACCTCTGTCGAATAAGCTTCAAACGTCATGAGGGAAGTGTGCTTTAGGACGGACTCACGACAGTTTTGAGACTGTCAAAACATGGAGGCTGTGGGAACTGACAGTGTTGAAAACATTAAGAGTCTCATTCAGGGCCCTAGTCTCTGAAGTCCATACTGGTGGCCATAGGAATGTCTGTGTTCAGTGAAACTCCTTCAGACCGACACCCATTCGTGGCTGTGTCTTTCCAAGTGAGGAAAGAAGATAGAACAATAATGGACTCAGGGCATGTTGGATACTGTGAGTTAAGTATAGGCTAAGACTCATAGGCTTCCAAAACGTATACTGGGAGAGCATGACCATTGGTCATCCCAACTCTCTAACTCTGTAAAATACAATTCAAACTTCGTGAAGAACATGTGCCTTAGGACACAATCGTGACAGTTTTTAGACTGTAAAAATATGGAAGCTCTGGGAACTATGTTGAAATCATGAAGATTCGCGTTCAGGACCTGAGACTCTGATGTCCATACTGTGGCCATAGGAAGTTCTGTGTACAGTGAAACTCCGTCAGGCAGACACCTGTTCGTGGCAGTGTCTTCCCAGGTGAGGAAAGAAGATAGAAGGATGGACTCAGGGCAGGTTGGATACTGTGAGCTAAGTACAGTCTATGGCTCTTAGGCTTCCAAAACTTATACTGGGAGAGCATGACCAGTGGTCATCCCAACTCACTACATCTGTCGAAAACACTTCAAATTTCGTGAGGAAAGTGGGCGTTAGGACGAACTCGCGACAGTTTTGAGACTGTCAAAACATGGAAGCTGTGGGAACTGACTGTGTTGAAAACATGAAAAATCGTGTATAGGACCCTAGTATTGGAGGTCCATGCCATGGACCTTGGGAAGGTCCGTGTTCACTGAATCTTCTTCAGACGGACACCCAATCCTTGCAGTGTCTTCCCAGTTGAGGAAAGAAGATAGAACAAGGACAGACTCAGGGCAGGTTGGATACTCTCTGTAAAGTGCAGGCTTCGGCTCTTAGGCTTCCAAAACATACACAGGGATAGCAGGACCCGTGGTCATCCCAATTCTCTACCTCTCTCATATACGCTTCAAACGTCCTAAGAAAAGTGTGCTTTCGGACACTCTCATGAAAGTTTTAAGACTGTCAATATATGGAAGCTGTCGGAACAGACAGTGTTGAAAACACGATATGTCACGTACAGGGCCTTGACCAGTCTCGGACATCCATGCTTGTGACCATAGGAAGGATAGTGTTCAGTGAAACTCCTACAGGTGGACACCCATTCTTGGCAGTGTCTTCCCAGGTGAGGAAAGAAGATAGGACAAGGATGGACTCAGGGCAGGCTGGATAATGTAAGCTACATGTAGGCTAAGTCTCTTCAACTTCCAAAACCTAGTACTGGGACAGCATGCCCAGTGGTCATCCCAACTCTCTACCTCTGTCGAAATGCTTAAATCGACATGAGGGAGGTGTGCTTTAGGACGGACTCATGACAGTTTGAGACTGTCGAAACATGGAAGCTGAATTAAAACCACATTGAGATACCACCTTACACCAGTTAGAATGGCCAAAATTAGCAAGACAGGAGACAACATGTGTTGGAGAGGATGTGGAGAAAGGGGAACCCTCTTACACTGTTGGTGGGAATGCAAGTCGGTGCAGCCACTTTGAGAACAGTGTGGAGATTCCTCAAGAAATTAAAAATAGAGCTTCCCTATGACCCTGCCATTGCACTACTGGGTATTTACCCCAAAGATACAGATGTAGTGAAAAGAAGGGCCATCTGTACCCCAATGTTTATAGCAGCAATGGCCACGGTCGCCAAACTGTGGAAAGAACCAAGATGCCCTTCAACAGACGAATGGATAAGGAAGATGTGGTCCATATACACTATGGAGTATTATGCCTCCATCAGAAAGGATGAATACCCAACTTTTGTAGCAACATGGACGGGACTGGAAGAGATTATGCTGCGTGAAATAAGTCAAGCAGAGAGAGTCAATTGTCATATGGTTTCACTTATTTGTGGAGCATAACAAATAGCATGGAGGACAAGGACAGATGGAGAGGAGAAGGGAGTTGAGGGAAATTGGAAGGGGAGATGAACCATGAGAGACTATGGACTCAGAAAAACCATCTGAGGGTTTTGAAGGGGCGAGTTGTGGGAGGTGTGGGGATCCAGGTGGTGGGTATTGTAGAGGGCACGGATTGCATGGAGCACTGGCTGTGGTGCAAAAATAATGAATACTGCTACACTGAAAAAATTAAAAAATTTAAAAAAAAACATGGAAGCTGTGGGAACTGACAGTGTTGAAAACATGAAGGGTCGTGATCAGGGCCATAGTCTCTGAAGTCCATAACAGTGACCACAGGAAGGAATGTGTTCCATGAAACTCCTACAGGCGGACACCCATTCATGACAGTGTTTTCCCAGGTGAGGAAAGAAGAGAGAACAAAGATGGATTCAGGGCGAGATGGATACTGTGAGTTAGGTGGAGGCTACATCTCTTAGGCTTCCAAAAGAATACTGGGAGAGCATGACCAGTGGTCATCCCAACTCACTACCTCTGTCGAAAAATCTTCAAACATCGTGAGGTTGTGTGCTTTAGGATGGATTCGCCACAGTTTTGAGACTGTCAAAATATGGAAGCTGTGGGAACTGACTGTGTTGAAAACATGAATATTCGCGTACAGGGCCCTAGTCTTGGAATTCCACACCTGTGACCATAGGAAGTTCTGTGTTCAGTGAAACTCCTTCAGGCGGACACCCATTCGTGGCAGTGTCTTCCCATGTAAGGAAAGAAGATAGAACAAGGACCGACTCAGGCAGGTTGGTACTGAGTGTTAAGAGCAGGCTACGGCTCGTAGGCTTCCAAAACTTATACTAGGAGAGCATGACCAGTGGTCATCACAACTCTCTACCTCTGTTGAAAATGCTTAAAAGGACATGACGGAAGTGTGCTTTAGGATAGACTCACGACAGTTTTGAGACCGTCAAAACATGGAAGCTGTGGGAACTGACTGTGTTGAAAACATGAAGTGTCACGTACAGGGCCCTCCTAGTCTCGCATGTCCATGCTTGTGACCATAGGAAGGACACTGCTCAGTGAAACTCCTTCAGGTGGAC